>NC_057725.1:58944680-58945933 GCF_004010195.1 Chiloscyllium plagiosum
GGGATCTATGTACCTGCACCCCAAGATCCCTCTGTTCCTCCACACTGCCAAGAATCCTATCCTTAACCCTGTACTCAGCTTTCAAATTCAACCTTCCAAAATGCATCACCTCGCATTTATCCAGGTTGAACTCCATCTGCCACCTCTCCGCTCATCTCTGCATCCTGTCAATGTCCCGCTGCGGCCTACAACAGGCTTCTATACTGTCAACAACATCTCCAACCTTTGTGTCGTCTGCAAACTTGCTGACCCATCCTTCAAATAAAAATTACAAACAGTAGAGGCCCAAGGACAGAGTCCTGTGGAACACCACTCACCACGGACTTCCAGGCAGAATATTTTCCTTCTACTACCACTCGCTGTCTTCTATTGGCCAGCCAATTCTGTATCCAGACAGCTAAGTTCCCCTGTATCCCATTCCTCCTGACCTTTTGAATGAGCCTACCATGGGGAACTTTATTCCTGATGAAGGACTAATGCCCAAAATGTCGATTCTCCTGTTTCTTGGATGTTAACTGACCTGCTGTGCTTTACCAGCAACACATTTTCAGCTCTGATCTCCAGCATCTGCAGACCTCACTTTTTCCTCGAACTTTATCAAATGCCTTGCTGAAGTCCATGTACACCACATCCACAGCTCGACCCTCATCAACTTTTCTAGTCACATTTTCAAAGAACTCGATAAGGTTTGTGAGGCATGACCTGCCCCTCGAGGAGAAAGTGAGGACTGCAGATGCTGGAGATCAGAGCTGAAAATGTGTTGCTGGAAAAGCGCAGCAGGTCAGGCTGCATCCAAGGAACAGGAGAATCAACGTTTCGGGCATAAGCCCTTCTTCAGGTAATCAAGCCATGCTCTTCCAGATGGTCATAAATCCTATCCCTCAGAATGCTTTCTAACACCTTGCAGACAACAGACGTGAGACTGACTGGTCCGTAATTGCCGGGAATTTCCCTATTTCCTTTCTTGAAGAGAGGAATCACATTTGCCTCTCTCCAGTCCTCAGGTACGACTCCAGTGGAGAGCGAGGATGCAAAGATCTTCGCAAGTGGCGAAGCAATTACATTTCTCGTTTCCCAAAGCAGCCGAGGACAAATCTGGTCTGAGCCTGGCGACCTGTCAATCTTAATGTTTGACAAAATTTTCAGCACATCAACTTCCTCTACCTCTATCCATTTCAGCATGCACACCTGCTCTTCAAAGGTTTCATTCACTACAAAGTTTGTTTCTTTCGTAAAGACAGAAGCAAAAAACT
>NC_057725.1:58946150-58962634 GCF_004010195.1 Chiloscyllium plagiosum
TACCCCTTCTTGCCTGTCTCAGAGGGACATATTTATTCATCACTTGCAACAACTGTTCCTTAAACAGTCTCCACATGTCTATAGTGCCTTTACCATGGAACAATAGCTCCCAGTCCATGCTTCCTAACTCATGTCTAATCGCATCATAGTTTCCTCTTCAATATCCTCCCATTTTGCCTAATCCTCTCCTTCTCCATAGCTATGTAGAATGTGAGGCAGTTGTGGTCACTATCACCAAAATGCTTTCCCACCACAAGATCTGATACCTGCCCCGGCTCATTTCCGAGCACCAAGTCTAGAATGGCCTCTCCCCTCGTCGGCCTGTCAACGTACTGAGTTAGGAAACCCTCCTGAACACGCCTTACAAAAACAGCTCCATTCAAATCTTCTGCCCAAAGGAGGTTCCAATCGATATTGGGGAAAGTTTTATGTTAAGCATCTTATTTTGCCAAAAGCAGTGTTTCTGGAAAAGCTGCACGTGGTTCCCTGTTTGCTTTGTGTATTCAGCTGACTGACTTTGGGAGTTTGCTGATGACTCTTCCCAAAATCTTTCTGTTTGCCTACAAAGAAACATCTGTGTTGGATAATGTGGTCATCTGAAAGAATTCTGACCAAAGGCCAGAGCTCAGTTCCAGAAACATTCATCTAGTTCACTCGAGCATCAAAAACCGCAGTAAGAGGCGTTTGGAGTGTGGTATGGAACAGTCCTGTGCAGCGTTGCCTAATCTTATTTTACTACACATTGATTCTTTTATTTAAATAGTGCATCCAAGTGGCCTCATGAGGGCAGGGTTTACTGAAGTGTTTAGTGATTTTGATCATGAGAGTGAGCAGAATTGATTAAAATATAGCACAATATACTCAGTTTTGATTCCTCCATGACCGCTTAGCTCATGACCTCATTACAAACTTGGTTCAAGCATGGTCAAAATAGCTACATTCCAGAGGTGAGAGTGACAGCCCTTGACACCAAGGCCTCATTCGACTGAGCGTAGCATCAAGGAACCTGAGCAAAATGGGAATCGGGGCAAACTCTCCACTGGTTGGAGTCATAACTGGTGCTTCGGAAGGTGCTTGTCCTTGTTGGAGGTCAGTCATCTCAGCTCTAGGCCATCTTGGATGTTCCTCTTAGGCCTAGCCATTTTCAGTTGCTTCATCGATGTCCATCTCACCATTATAAAGTCAGAAGTGGGGATGCTCATCAATGATTGCACAATGTTCAGCACCATTTGGGACTCTTCCGATATCGAAGCAGTTCATATTCAAGTACAGCAATATGGCTGACGAGTGACAAGTCAACTTGGTGTCAGGCAATTACCATCCCTGGTGAAAGAGAATCTGGCTTGCCTTGCCTTGACATTCGTTCGCATTAGCAACGCTGAATTCCCCACCACCAAAATCCTATTAAGTAGGTACATAACTTAACCAGCCACTGAGCAACTGTATCTAGAAGAGCCCGTCAGAGGCTGGGAATGCGATGTCGAAGAACTCCCCACTGGTTTCCCATAGCCTGTCCACAAGACACAATAGAATACTCTCCACTTGCATAGATAGGTGCAACTTCAACAACACTCAAGGCTGAAACCATTCATGCCAAATTGCTTAATTATTTACAGTCAATGTTAAGAACTTGGGATGAAGAGACTGAATATAATCAACGCACATTTCTTTTTTTTTCCAAGTATAAAGTTAGTTGGGATTGGTAAAGAGACTGGTGAAGAAGATGCAAAGGAACTGCAGAGAGATCTAGATAGGCTGGGCAAGATACTTTGTAAATGGAATAAAATGTGGTGAAGCATGACATTACGCACTGTGGTTGGAAAAATAAAGGAGCAGATTATGTTTTGAATAGTAAGAGTCTGGGAGCTGTTTGCATTCAGAGAGACTAGATCTCCTTGTACATGAACCACAGAAATAACATATTGGTACAATTTGGAAGATGAATAATATGTTAGCTTTTGTCATAATGCTTAGAGCATTCGTGTAAGGAAGACTTACTGCAGTAACACAGGGCATTGATGGGACACTTCTGGGATAGTGTGTGCCATTCTGACTCCTTGCCGAAGGAAGGGTTGTTAGGCCTTAGGGAAAGTGCTGTCTGAAGGTTGACTTAATTGAATTCCTGGGATGAGGGGATGAGGGGAATGCCCTATGAGGAATGATTGAGTAAACTAGATATGGAGTTTAGAATGAAAAGAGATTACCTCATTGAAACATACTTTGTGGTCACATTCTGAGAATAATGTTAAGATGAGCAGAAATTGTGTTCATCTTCGTATGACAATTAAATCATACTTGATTAGCTTTATTTGAGTATTCAAATCATTAACCTGTTTTCTTCAATTTTGTCCCTTTTAACCTTTATTCCCATTTGATCGTACTTTTACCAGTTCCGCTTCCCTACACTAGTTACAGCTCCTGGTGAGATGCAGCCTGTCCATCTTCTATAGGTGTCACGTGCTGGTCCCAATGCCTCCTTGAGTTCTGATGGCCTGTCTCCAATACCAGCTCTCCAGCCAAATGTCCAATTTCTCAGTTATTCTCCTCACTTGCAAGTGGATTCGGAATTAAATCCACTTTAACTGTCAGATCCCCACCTAATGCTCTCTGAAATTTTTGTTAAGGGCTTCACCTCAGCATTTACCTAAATCACTATATGAATGTTGACCACACCCTGTGGCTATTCATCCTTCACCTGTAGCTGCTCTGTCATATCATTGACTCTAGGGAGGCAGCATATTGTTTTGAATTCATGGCCACAAGTATTGCTCCCTTTCCCAAACTAATGAATCCCCTAACGCTTCCCCTCTTCCTTCTCACCTGTACAGCTGAGCCTACTGTGATGCCAAGTGCCTGGTTCAGAGTACATCATGAGAAGTCCTAATTAGTATCCAAAATGGAAA
Organism: Chiloscyllium plagiosum; assembly: GCF_004010195.1. Taxonomy (NCBI): domain Eukaryota; kingdom Metazoa; phylum Chordata; class Chondrichthyes; order Orectolobiformes; family Hemiscylliidae; genus Chiloscyllium; species Chiloscyllium plagiosum. The sequence continues at coordinate 58,949,054 of NC_057725.1, forward strand.
ACGAATCAGTGAGAGGGCCCTCTTGGCACTCCTGCCTGGGTGCCCTGGACTGTCTGATGGTCTCCTTTTTGTTTTTTATTCGGTAGTGAGATGTGAGCCTTGATGCCTGGCCGGCATTTTTTTGCCCGTCCCTGGCAAGCCACTCAGTTCAAGGGTAGCTAAGACATTTCAAAAGGCAGTTGAGAGTCAACCGACAAAAGAAGTCTGAAGTCACATGTCGGCCAGACCAAGTGAGCTTGGCAGCTTTCTTTCACTGAAGGACATTAGTGAGCCAGTTGGGCTTTTCCTGATCGTCGGCAATGGTTCTGGATGTTTTGTATTTTGAACTCAAATTTCATCCTCTGCTGTGTTGGGATTCAAACGAGGGTCCCCAGAACATTAGCTGAGTTTCTGGATTAATAATCTAGCAATAATACGACAAAAGCTATCAAGTTCCCTCAAAGCTACCTCGTTGTGATGTGATCTCCTCACTGTACCACTCTTGTCAGTCTCATGGATGTGGTACAGTGAATCCAGCCAATGCTTAAACTCTGAAATCTGGAGCTCCCAAAATACCTGTGGCTGATGACACTTCCCGTATGTCTGGGTCACTAGTAGTCCACAACTTTCCACCTCCTACATGACATGCCTTCAGCGTGACCAAGCTGTCCTGCCATATGTTAACTTTACTTAATTTGCATTAAGAGATGGAAATGTGTTGCTGGAAAAGCGCAGCAGGTCAGGCAGCATCTAGGGAACAGGAGAATCGACGTTATTCTATGTTGCTTTTTATATTCACTTTATATTACTTGACCATAACTTACTAAACCTTACTAGGACTGGGAACCCTAGGGAGATTTAACACATATTTTACTACAAGGATTTTCAAAGAAGATGTCAGGGTGCCAACCTGCATTGCGTGCTCTGAGGGAGCCGTGGAACGTTGACAAAATGATTTCAGCTTTACCACTCCTCTAACAAGCCCCCATTCTCTTAGTCCTTCCCGAGGGGTCGTCTCTATTCTCAAGCTGTAAGATTGGGTCATAGTGGAAAAAGGTTCGGGAAGATGCCCTTTACTGTTGTGATAAACCTTAGGAAATCATTCTTTCCACTGTGCACTGGATTCCCACTGGAACCCAATTCACTAATTACTCAATCAGTGTTTCACTTGGATGCAATCTCCTGACTTTTTGCCATTTACTGACCTGGTATAGTGCTGGAGAAGGGTTTTTTTTTTAGTCATGCATAGTGTTGGTGAGAGGTTTTGGAAGTGTATAGTGTTGGCGTGATTCTGGTGGGGTGTTTTGCTGTCTATGGTGTATTTCTGGGGGAGTGTTTTGGCAGAGTACGGTGTTGGTGTATTTCTGGGGGAGTGTTTTGGCAGAGTACGGTGTTGGTGTATTTCTGGGGGGAGTGTTTTGGCAGAGTACGGTGTTGCTTTGAGCCTAGAGGAAAAATGTTTCAATGAGTCAGTGCAAGTTTGCATTTTATTTTGCAGATGTGGCTGCTTGCGTCATTTATGCTGATTTTTGTGTTCAGTTTGTTTGCATTTAGCTCTATATCTGGAAGCTGCAGAGCAAACAAATGAAGTGGTAGGCAAATAGGAAAAGCCTTAAAATGGAACAGCCCAAAAATACAGCTCCAGCAGCATTTCCTCGAGTGAATGGTGTGTGGAATTTGGTATTTTTATTGTCAATGCCTTTCTGAAACAGCTTAGCAATTCATGCTGCGGATGTGGGATTTGAGTTTGTATGAATGTGTTCGGATTTGTGTGAGTAGGCTCAGTTGATGTCCATTGAATTGCTTCAGATTTTGCTTCCAGTGTACGTATTGTCACTCCCGTGAAGGAGCGGTTTAAGATTTTCTTCCTTTTGTCACCCCTTGTTCTAACTCCCTAATTCTTCTGAACTCTCCACCCTCCCTATGATTCCTACCCCTCCGTCTTGTCCCCTTTTCCACACTTATATGGAAGAAACGGGCAAGAAATCTGCTGCTGGGTCACCAGGGCAGCTTGTCAGTAGTCTCGGAGGGAGGTCACCCTTGTGGAAGGACGTATTCTCCCCTCAATCATTCCTTGTTTCCAAGAGGTGACTGTGTGATGGCACAATTTTATCTCCCACCTCTGCTTTCAAGAGGTTTATGGTGCTCAGGATATGATTTTAGTCATGCCCTGTTAAGCCAGGCTGGCACTGGTGAGTAACGGCCCACGTCTGTTGTTGCCAAACTTTGAGGCCTCACTTTGTAGCGTATCTGATCAGCCCTGTCACGTTACAGAATTGTTGCAGTGTTTTCAGCCTGTCGAGTTTACACTATCTCTCTGTGCATTTTAATACAGTGCCAGTCTGCTGGCCTTTTCCCCACACCCTCGCGTATTGTTTCTCTCCAAATAACCATTCAATGCCCTCTTGATTGTCTCAGTTGAATCTGTCTCCATTGCACGTCCAGACCCTAACTACTTGCTGAGTGAAAAGCCTTTTTTACCTCACCTCCCATTTCCTTCTTTTGCAAAACATATTATAACCGGAAAAGCAAGGCTTCTGGTACTGAACCCTGGAGAACTCTACTCTAAACCTCCTTCCAGCCTCAAATAAGCATTCGCATTGCTCTATGTAGAGTGGAGGTCAGTTAGCTCAGTTGGCTGATTTATGCAGTAGGTTAAATTCTCTTATCGGTAGGAAGGGATCTCCTCAACCTTTTCCTTCGCCTGACCCTCGGATTAAACCACCACTAGTCATCTCTCTAATGAGAGAGAAGCCTTATGGTCTGGTAATATTTTGACAACTTTACCTTTTATTCCTCAGCCAATGTTTCTTTTGCCCCTTTTATTTCACAAGTACCTTTCCTCATAAGTCTGTTGAGAGGGACTGTATCATATACATTTTGGAAGTCCATGTAAATTGCCTTCCCATTTGTCAATCCTTCATGTTAACTCTTCAAAGAAAACTCTGCAAGTTAGACACAACCGCCTCCTGAACAAATCCATGCTCGCTCTTCCAAATTAACCCAGGTTTTCTACTGTGACTATAAATTCTATCTCCAAATAATGGTGTCAAAACTTCAAAGAACAATTAAGTTAAACCGACCATTCTGTAATTGCTGGGCTGATCCTGGCCATCTCTTTGTGAACAAGGCACACTGCTTGCAGTTCTCCAGTCCTCTGGCACCATCTGTGAATCCAGAGAAGATTAAAAGTTGTTGTCAGTGCCTCTGCAATTTCCATTCTCACTATCTTCAAATGGATGTATCTCATTAACCCCTGGGGGCTCAAATCTGACATTTGTACACCTCACACAGCTGGAACCGTTGGCACCCATCTATCATTGGACTCAGCTTCTGAGATCCTGTCAGGATTTTTGGAGAGGTGGGGTGGGTTGGGGGGAACCTGGTGTCACTCTATTTTAGAACTGTGCTTTGGTGAGGCCTTGCCTCGATGCCAGTGAGTTAGAAACTTCACATATAGGGGAGCTCAGCACTCTACTGTGCCTCACTCGTTGGCACTTGCCCTATAAGAGATTGATGGAGATTCTGCCCGCTCCAGAACAGGGGTGCCCCAGGGATCGTCCCTGTCACTGTCCATGGGTGCACTTTGTTTTTGTGCCAGAATTCCAGCAGGAGACAATGGTGTAAATAGAAAAAAGATAGCTTCTATTGCGTGCATACAATGGCCTGATTGTTTATATCTTCTTGGTTTACTGTGTGATCTTACATTTTGCTGTCAGCCTCTTGGGAACCAAGTCTTAAATTGGAAAGCCATCTTTCTGGGTCCTAAGTGTTGGAATGTCCTCTGTAAATCGATTTGCATCTCTAGCGCTGTCTGTTCCTTTAGCACACTCCTTAAAGCTAAGCTTTTAGGCACTTGATCTTAAGGTGACCTTATCAGTGTTGTCTGCTATGTTCATGTGAAGTAGTTTGAAATGTTTTGCTGTATTGGAGGTGCTATGCAAATATAATTCATTGATCTATTTCTCTAAAATGGTAGCTTCACGTGCACTTTTGATGGCTTGGATCTTCTGAGCCTAGGAATATTAGAGTAAGAGTCTGTTTTATCTAAAATGTACTGCATTATTTATCACAGTCACGATTAGACTTGAGCTTTAAGGATGTAATGGCTGCAGCAAGAACAGAGTGAAGCAAGTTTTAAGGTATTTGAATGGCTCAAGGGTAATTAGGGATGGGAAATGATTGCTGGTTTCTCAGGGTGACCAACCTGAACTGTTAAACCTGTTTCTCTATCCGCAAAGGCTGCCTGACTGGTGAAGTATTTGCATAATTTTCTGTCTCCATTTCCGATATCTAGCAATTGGTAAGGAGCAACAGGAAAACAGAGTATTGTCGTGAGATGGAGAGACAACACCAAGTGCAGCAGGGGCAGCCAGAATGACAGGGATCAGACAGTGATGATCTATGACAGCATAAGGTTTCTCTTGCACTCTGCTGGAGTCTGGGAGAGATGTTGCAGAATGCCTATGTACCGGAACAATTGTCGGTAGGTGGAAAAATGGGAGCTGTTGAGGACAGACATTGGGAAAGCGAGTTCCGAGCTCCTCTGAGTCATTCTCCAGTCGTGAAGTTAGATGAGACAGTGAAACAAGGGCGTCCATGTTAGAGATCGGTTTTAAATGTTCAAGTACGTATTGCAGCTGTAGGTTCAATATAAATGAAATTCTAATTGTGGGGGATAAAATACAACGTTTGAACTGGAGCATTAGACACAAAGAACTCCAGCTTCTCCTACCACTCAAAAGTGTCATTAACACCGAAACCAACATCCGATACCCCCAAAACCCAAGAACCTTGGTAGTTGCTGCACCCTCCATTCAACTTTCACACACTCACTTGTTTACAGGAACAAAGAAGGTCAACAGAAAGGATCAATCCCAAGGCAGTTAGACAAGGAGGAGGTATATTGGACCGGTTTCTGCCATCGAAAGGCCTGGAGTCGGGTGTGGGCTGGGCATTGTATAAAATCTCTCCTAATACTAAAGTGTCAGAGAACAGCAAAGGACTACTTTTCTAAGCTTGTGATTTGTGGACAATCAGACTGCCTGGGCCCCTCAGTCTTCTCTCATCAACAGCAAAATTATGGGCAGTGGCAGCGAACAGAGACCTGACCTTTCTCCGGCAGCCATGGACAGGACATTATTGTGTTTTGGGTGTGGAAGGAGAGCTGTGGGCTATACTGAGCCTGAACGATCAACAGAAATGAGAGAAGGCAGAGGACTTGCCTGGGTTTTATTGAGCGAAGGGCATGCTGATCATTAATGCAGTTTTACACTGCCATTTCAGAGGTTGGTTAGGGCTGGTCCTCTGGATGCTGTACATGCCTTTTCTTCAGTTAGTTAGTCTTAAAACATTTAGCATTTGACATGAACCATTGGAGCTTTGAAATGGCACAGCTGAAGGAGTGACTGACCTGGCTTGATAGATGCATTTGGACTGAGTGTAATTAAATCTCTCCTTCCAGTAAGAGTTTGAGTTTAATTACTGTGCTATCCTTTCAGCTGGGGTTGAGATTAAAACCACAAGTGAGGTAGATGGGATGCGTGTTTGTGTGTGTGTGTGTTTGGAAACACACTGAGCTAGTCATAGGGATATACTTTGCCTGTCACTATCAAGTGGGCACATGTCTAAGATATAAAGCTGCTGCTGTTCAATATCTTTAAAATGAGCTTTAGTAATGGCACGTGGAGAAAATTACATTTTTGCTTGTTTTGGCGACAGTGTGGCTATTGTGTGGTGTTAAGGTAGAGCAGAAGGCACCATACAAATAGCTATTCCATTTCATTGGGAATACTGGATAGAGCAGTGACTGCCCAATGGTATTAATGGTTGTCCAATGGCTGCCTAGAGGCATGTGTTCGGTGGACCAGGTGAGAAAGTTCACCTTTTTGAACATGGACACCCTCCTGCAAACAGTTGTATGGGATGAAGGCATAAGTGTTTCCCACACAGCGGCACCTCAAGAGGAAAGCAACCACTGAGGTGTCCTAGTGTGGGATCCAGGTTACAGTAAAGTGGGTGTTGCTGCTGGGCCACGTCTCGAAGTGAAACTCCCGCTTTCATATGAACCTACTGGTGCTCCGATTCAGCCCAAGCGTCATATAGAAAGAAAGGAGAACTTGCATTTATGCACAACCACGGGTAGTCTCAATGTGGTTTACAGTGCATGAAGTATCCTTGAAGTGCAATTAATGTTGTCAATGTAGGGTTGTCTTTTTAGTTTTTAAGAAATCAGGTCAAGAACGTTGTGTGCCCAAGATTGAAAATATCAGAAGCAAGGCAGCAATGAAGGAGGAAATTGTGATTAAGGTAAAACCAATTCTGTGAAAGAATGAGAGACAAGGAAGAAGCTGTGTTTTAACTTGAGTTGTGATCATTAGTCAGGATTTCGACTAATTTGTCAAGACATTTTATGTTTTTTTAGTAAATTGCCTATGGATGGGGAATGAATATAATTTTTTTTTTTTACATGGACCATCATAAGTATTTACAAAAATTTGCTTTGCAGAGCTACCAAGTGCACCTCAGTGTAACAGTTCACAGCAACATTGCATGGGAAATGTTGATTATAGCAATTTTCAATGGTAATACTCAACAGGAAGCCATATCGAAAATGACAACCGGGAGTAAACAAAAGTTTAAATGGTATGTCATTTTGAAATATTGAGAGAGTGTCACCTCTGTGGATTGGAAACTCCATGTGTATTGAGGTTCTCACTCATTAACATGCGCAAGCTTCTAACCAGAGCAACCAATTCAGACCTAGGTTTAAGTTGGGACTGTGGAGTGCAACTGGTTGTGTTTGAGAGTGGAATTCATGATAGGGTCATTGTGTCTATTGTGGAGGAAGCTCTTTCAGCATCAAACCCAACATGCAGTAAATGAAATTGACCCTTGGGGGAAACTGCAGAATTTGCTGCCTTCTGACTTGCTTAGCCACATTCAACAATCTGGTTCAGGAACATGAACGAGTAGGGAATAGGGGGATACTGACCAGATGCAGACAGGTAGGATTAGTTTAGAATGGCACCATGGGTTGGAACAGATTTGGTGGGCCGAAGTGCCCGTTCCTGTTTTGTTCTGTTCTATTCTCTATGGTGCTGTGGCTTTTGAGTCAGTAAAAAGACAAGTATCAGTTCAGTGTTTAATTAAAAAGAAACTCTGTATACTTTGTGGATCTTGCATGGCTTTGTTCGAAGTGCAGTTGTATGGTGGTGGTATTATCATACTCTGTATGATGTATTACTATACTGCTTGGATGAAGCTGTGCTTATTTGTAAAAAAAAAAGCAGTCATTGCAATTTAATGTAGAGAAGTATGATTTGATAACATTTGGTGGGAAGGATGAGGACGGGCTTGTGTTTTAGGTGCCCAACTCTGTGAAGTTGGCGGCCCAGGTGGAGCAAATGGTGGACAAGAGGCACATGGGGTTTATAAGTAGAGGCTTGGAGTACAAAACCAGCAAGCTGTCATGAAATGTTTAGGGCAGAGGTGGGTAACATTCCTGATGATAAGCAAAGGTGTAATAGATTATCAACCATAGGCTGGAATGTGGATTTGAGTTTATAAGACCAGCCAAGGTCCAAGCAGGTTGTAGAGTCATAGTGATGTACAACATGGAAACAGACCCTTCAGTCCAACCCGTCCATGCCGACCATATCCCAACCCAATCTAGTCCTACCTGCCAGCACCCGGCCCATATCCCTCCAAACCCTTCCTATTCGGGTTCAAGGGACTGATTGGCCTCCTGTTTGTCTGTATGTTCATATGTAAATTTTGTAAGAGCAGTATATGACCTCAACTGTTAATTCTTTACTTAGGGTGTGAAGACATTAGAGAGGGTGCAGAAAAGATTTGCGTGATGAGGAATTTCCCCTTTTTTTGGATAGATTGAAGAAGCTGGGACTGTACCCCTTGGTGAAAAGATTTGATTGAGGTGTTCAAGATTGTGAGAGGTTGGATGGAATGGTTAGGGAGTGACTGTGCCCACTGGGGCAAAAAACAGAGGGCAGTGATTGGCACAAGAACCGAAGGGCCAGTGGGAGAAAATGTTTTTAATCATTGAGTGGAAAGGCACAACCCAGCTGTGAAACACTGGCGCAGGTCAAATAACTGTTGGCTTTCAAAGAGGGTTTGGATAAGCACCCAGAGAAAAACGAGTTTGCAGGGCTGTGGGGCAAGGATGGGAGTGGGAAATGGCTGCGTTACTCCTACAGGAAGAGAGCAGGGAAAAAAATATGCTTTCAGGGATAATATCTTTCTGGTTTCTCTGCTTTCACAAGGTAGGTTGGAGGTAGTTCTTGGAAAGATCCTGAAGTCATCAAGGTCAACAGGAAATGACTGACTTTCCTCTGTTAGTGTGTTTTTGTATGGGCTGACCAAATTTTGTAAACTGAAGCCAAACACGTTGGAGAGCTCGTGTTTGGTATTTGATGTGTGGTCATTGGACAGCTTACAGTGGCTTTAGCTTGTCATTTCTGTCAAAAACTCCCTGTTTCTGTCAGAGGTACAGGCACTCGTTCCACCTGCATAATCTCTTTCTTTTACTTGTTGGTGTCTTGCTTGGTGTTGAGTGCAGATTTTTATTTGACATACATGAAGTGGCACTGGGAGCCGGTGGTTAATGTTTAAACCAGGGCCACATTGTGTCATCCTCTGTAGGGAGTGTGACAGTCTTGTGTCTTGGTGTTTCTCATCAGGGGCTGAATGAGGAAGCCTCTGACCACGTGGACTCCAATGTGGTGCTGCAGTGGTTTGGGAGAAATGTACAGACTGTTTCATACTAGAAAAACACAGACTAGGTTTCTGTTGATCCAAGGATGAGTTGTGCCTGCCACAGTCTGAGTGACATAGCTGGTTGTAATTCTACAGTACAGTAATGATGTGTTAGAGGGGGAGAGGACTGGCAATAATTTGACGTAACAAGTCCAGAACAATGCAGAATAAGTAACATTTTCTTTAAAACAAATTGCAACCAAAGTACAGAGTAAACCCCTAGCAGAGGTCCACTGCACACCCTTCCCCCTTCAGAAGTGCACAGATTAATATTGAAGTGACCCCTTCACACTTGTGGGTTTGTCTAGGTTATTTGACCAATTTCCCAGCATCTATTTTGGTGATCGGAATTTTAAAAAATAAAAATTGTAGTTGGACCCAGAGCCAGGATTTCCCCATCCCCATCAGAAATCATATTACCAGAGTCTGCAATAAGTTCTGAAGTCTGGGATATCTGAGTCATGAGAGGGAAATGAAATACCTATGTCTATACTGTACCTCTGAATTCCCTGCAGAAACCAGAGTCTACAGAGAATGAATGTGGAATGCTTGATTACAAAACTGAGCTGCAAATGTGAGGATTTTCAAGAGTAGTGAACCTTGGCTGAGTGATGAATTGGGGTTCCTCTGTGTAATAAGGATGCTACATATGAGTGGGCGGCACGGTGGCACAGTGGTTAGCACTGCTGCCTCGCAGCGCCAGAGACCCGGGTTCAATTCCCGACTCAGGCGACTGACTGTGTGGAGTTTGCACATTCTCCCCGTGTCTGCGTGGGTTTCCTCCGGGTGCTCCGGTTTCCTCCCACAGTCCAAAGATGTGCAGGGTCAGGTGAATTGGCCATGCTAAATTGCCCGTAGTGTTAGGTAAGGGGTAAATGTAGGGGTATGGGTGGGTTTCGCTTCGGCGGGTCGGTGTGGACTTGTTGGGCCGAAGGGCCTGTTTCCACACTGTAATCTAATCTAATCTAATCTAATATGGGTCTGGTACTTTTGCAGTTTAAATAAGTGAGGCTATTAGTACTATCAGAAAGTCAATTCCAACTTCACATGTCCAGCTAAATGTGGAAATCGGGAAGATGCTGTTCAATTTTTACCCTGTTTGGTTTACTTCATGCTGTTATCTTGCTTAGAAACACGTTATTTAAATACAGGGAAAGCTGTGAAAATGTCCTTACCCATTAAATACCCACTGAACATGACATAAAACACTAGGGGCTGTCAATTTTACCACAGGGGGACTTTTACTGATGTGCTGAATTATAATTATTATCTCACAACCTTTCTAACTTTGAAAATTTTACTATTGTGTGGTCTTTTCTTCCGGACTGTAATAATTGGGGTTTTAATACAAAAATATACTTGTTATCCTTCTGATTCTTTATCACTCTCTTGATGTAATCTTGCTGGTTTCAATTTCTTTATTCACAGAAATATTTTCATTTGCACTCTCAATAAGAATCCTTCAGTTCTATAGGTTAAAAGAAATCCCATTTTTTTTGCCCTGTTCACACAGATCCCATATCCATTGCTTTTATATTCAACCAATCAGAAGGAGGTGGTGGCAGAGTGTTAACACCAGGCTAATGTTTGAATCCCACCATGACAGATAGTGAAATTTGATTTCAAGATTAAAACCGAATGGAATAAAAAGCTACTCTAGAGATGACCATGTCACTATTATCAGAAACAAAAACAGAAGTTGCTGGAAAAGCTCAGCAGGTCTGGCAGCATCTGTGAAGAGAAATCAAAGTCAACGTTTCGGATCCCTTCCTCAGTCCTTTAGGAAAGGAAATCTGCTGCTCTGAACTAGTCTCTTGCATAGGACAAAGTTGAAAAGACCGCTGTCGGAGATGGGAGAGAACTTGAGAAAGAGGTGAGTTCAAGGAAAAGGCGGTGGGAAACATTTTGTGAAACTAGTGAGTTAAAGGGAGGGAACCAGCAAAGGCAGTTGAAGGAACCTCTATTCCCGTAACAATATGGTTCACTTTGGGGTGTAGGTTTGCTCGCTGAGCTGTAGGTTTGATATCCAGACGTTTCATTACCTCGCTAGGTAACGTCATCAGTGGCGACCTCCAAGTGAAGTGTAGCTGTTGTCTCCTGCTTTCTATTTATATCTTTCTCCTGGATGGGGTTCCTGGGGTTTAGTGGTGATGTCATTTCCTGTTTGTTTTCTGAGGGGTTGATAGATGGCATCTAGATCTATGTGTTTGTTTATGGCGTTGTGGTTAGAGTGCTCGGCCTTTAGGAATTCTCTGGCATGTCTTTGCTTAGCCTGTCCCAGGATAGATGTGTTGTCCCAGTCGAAATGGTGTTTTTGTTTCATTCCTGTGTAGGGCTACGAGTGAGAGAGGGTCGTGTCTTTTTGTGGCTAGCTGGTGTTCGTGTATCCTGGTGGCTAACTTTCTTCCTGTTTGTCCTACGTAGTGTTTGTGACAGTCCTTGCATGGAATTTTGTAACTTAAAAATGTGTTCCCGGAAAAGCGCAGCAGGTCAGGCAGCATCCAAGGAGAAGGAGAATCGACGTTTCGGGCATAAGCCCTCCTTCAGGAATGAGGAGGGTGTGCCAAGTAGGCTAAGATAAAAGGTAGGGAGGAGGGACTTGGGGGAGGGGCGTTGGGAATGCAATAGATGGAAGGAGGATAAGGTGAGGGTGATAGGCTGGAGAGCGGGTGGGGGCGGAGAGGCCGGGAAGAAGATTGCAGGTCGATACATGAACACCAGCTAGCCACAAAAAGACACGACCCTCTCTCCCTCGTAGCCCTACACACGGATGAAAAAAAACACCCATTCGACTGGGGCAACACATCTAACCTGGGACAGGCTAAGCAAAGACATGCCAGAGAATTCCTAGAGACCTGGCACTCCAACCACAACGCCATAAACAAACACACAGATCTAGATGCCATCTATCAACCCCTCAGAAAACAAACAGGAAATGACATCACTACAAACCCCAGGAACCCCATCCAGGAGAAAGATATAAATAGAAAGCAGGAGACAACAGCTTTGCTTCACTTGGAGGTCGCCACTGATGATGTTACCTAGCCAGGTAATGAAAAGTCTGGATATCAAACCTACAGCTCAGCGAGCAAGCCTACACCCTAAACCTCAACCTGAGCTGCAAACCTCACAAAAAATGTGGTTCACTTTTGACTGCCTTCTGGGCTATTTAGGAGTGGGCAGTAAATGTAGGCGAAAGAATGCCCACATTCCCATAAATGAATAAAAAAAACAAATACAGCAGTAATAGAATCTGACTCCTGTCTGACTATGGAGGTGGAATCCTGTCTTAAATAGTGACTGGTCTGATATGTCTAGTGCCCTGTAGCCCTATCTTGCGCAGTCCTACCACTAGTTATCTAACAGAGTAAGTGTCCTAAATAAGTGCCTTGTAGTTCTGTATTTCTCTGCAGTGGCCTGCATATGGCGATAACAGGCCTCTAAAGTTATGTCCCGGTGACCTGCTTTCTGAATGCAATTGTGCCTGTCAACTGCTGTGCTGCATGTTGGTGTCTATTCTTTGGGAACCTGAAAACAAATGGAACATGGTAAAAACAATGACTGCAGACGCTGGAAACCAGATTCTGGATCAGTGGTGCCGGAAGAGCACAGCAGTTCAGGCAGCATCCGAGGAGCAGCGAAATCGACGTTTCGGGCAAAAGCCCTTCAGGAATAAATGATGAAGGGCTTTTGCCCGAAACGTCGATTTCGCTGCTCCTTGGATGCTGCCTGAACTGCTGCGCTCTTCCGGCACCACTAATCCAGAAACAAATGGAGCATGCTGATAGTGTACCCAGACTGACTCTTGTGGCTGGGCCAGGCACTGCCCTCTGGTGTTTACTTGTAGGTAGAATGGTGTCAATCGGAACAATAGAAATTAAACCTGGACTGACCCAGCCTCCAGACAGCTTGGTTTACACATGGGATTCTGAAGAGGAAATGCATCAAACCACATATTACAGATGGTTTGAGGTGTACTGTTTCAGTGGCAGATTCATGTACTTTTGATTCATACACCTTCCTCAAGTCGAGTGTTAAATAGATTAAGTAATATCTGGTGAACAGTGATGTCTAACAGTTTGATCTGTTTTGTGAAGTCTGCCTTGCTCCACTTTAGTGAATTGTCATTTTATTTACATATTTATCTGTCTGTAACCATGTGCCATAACCTTGTAACTCTGTTGTTACGGCTTTAGTCAGTCCACTTTCCCACCTAATCTCTAAATACATCATCTATTCCCATCCTCGTATCATTACTGCGTTATATAATTCAGACTAGTTGCACTATCTTCCTCCTTAACTTGTTGTCTCACAACTAATTACTTTTCCTTCTTAAATAAAAGCTCTTAAAAGCTGGAGTTGATGTCACCTAAATGCCACTTTGTGATTTACCCCAACATCTTGCCCAATCTTTTCAAATTTGCTTCCTCCACCAGTGTCAATGTCCTTTACTCCATTCGAAATGTGAGCCCCTCTAATGTGCTCCCTCACACTCCTCAGTCATTTCCTTTTGGTACTCTCTTAAATCCAGCAGAGGGCAGAATTCAATGTGCCTTGGCAAGCAACTCGCCCAGCCATCTGGCTGTACCATTTCAAATATTGCTGAGTTGTGCTCTCCATCTCAATAAAACCATGCACTAACCAATGGTCATCCAAGAAAAGCTGCTTCACTGAGCCAGGCTGTAGAATGTACAGGACAGAACCCCACTGGTCCTCTCCTACCACCCCACCAATCTCCATGTACAGCGCATCATCCGCCGTCATTTCCGCCACCTCCAAACGGACCCCACCACCAAGGATATATTTCCCTCCCCTCCCCTACCAGCA
>NC_057725.1:58963051-58968636 GCF_004010195.1 Chiloscyllium plagiosum
CCCCAAGTCCCTCCTCCCTACCTTTTATCTTAGCCTGCTGGACACACTTTCCTCATTCTGAAGAAGGGCTTATGCCCGAAACGTCGATTCTCCTGTTTCCTTGGATGCTGCCTGACCTGCTGCGCTTTTCCAGCAACACATTTTTCAGCCCTGATCTCCAGCATCTGCAGCCCTCACTTTCTCCTGTAGAATGTACCAGTTGGGAGTGCAGTGGAGGCAAGTTCAGTTGAGGCATTTGTGAAGGGATTGGGTTGTTATCTGAAAAGGAAGAATGTAGAAGGGTACCGGTAAAAAATAAGGGGGAATGGCGCGAGGTGAAGTCCAATGCAATGGGAGAAATAGCCTCTTCCTGATCTGTAAACATTTTGGGATTCTATGTTATGAATGCACAGTTAACCTCCAGCTTCTCTTCATTGTAGACAATCTTCTTTAATCCCCTCCCCTGCAGCCTTTAGCCTCACCTCCAGTTATAACTGCAAGGTGTTGTTGGACAAGATCCACAGTTCCTTCAGCTACCTTTGCTGCTTCCCTCCCTTTAGCCCATTAGTTTCACGAAATGTTCCCTGCCCACCTTGTCCTTGAACTCGCCTCTTTGCTAAAAATTTTTTTTCCCAGCTCCTGCAGTGCTCTTTCCAACTTTGTCCTATGCGTGAGAGTCAGCCACTGCCCCCTCAGCCCCACTCTGACCAGGTGACTCAGTCCTCAGCTTTGCTACATTAACTGATATTGTTAATCATTCTATCTGCTCAGGTACAATAACTGCCGCCCCCCCCCCCCCACACATCCTCAAACCCTACTTCATTACCCCTCTGCTCAAAAATACCAGTCCTTGCCCCCTCGGTCCTTGCAAACTACTGTCCCATCCCTTTCCTTCAGGTGCTTGAAGAAGTTCCTAAAACCTGGGTCCATATTTCTCACACTTCCAAGTCTGAATGCCTTCCAACCAGTTTTTTTGGATCAGGCTCCATACCAGAACAGCCTTTGTTCAAGCTGCGACAGCATTATTAGTGACTGTGACCATCATGGGCCTATCCTTCTTGACCAATTGGCCATCTTTGAGCCTGTCCCTGTTAGATACCCCTCCCCTTGATTCAGTGGGGTGGAGCTGTCCTAGCCTGCTTCAAAGGCTGAATGGTCTGCTCCTGAAGCAAACATGTATGTTGTTCATTTCCTGAATATCAAATTTTAAACATGGGTTACCTTTAGTGACTTATCTTCCTCCTCCTGCACTGGAGATCCTGAAAGATCTACCCTTGTCCTCCCTTTATTTTTCACCTACATGTTGACCCATGGTGACCTCATTTGAAAACCTTTCACATGAATGCTGACATTGAACTTTAGTTTTCCCACAACTTCTCTGTATCTCTCCGATGACTGTGATTTCTCACGTTTCTGTCCAGTGTCAGGAAGACTGAAGCCATTGTCTAAGATCCATGACAACCATTCGCTTTCCTGGTGGTTGCAGAGGAAGGTTCCTTAGTAACTTTGATGTTGGAAGCACAGATGGCTTTTCTGCCACAAATCTATTCTATTGCTAATACCTCCATTGCTTACCCCCTCTCTGTCATAATGTCCACCTCTGAGCCTACCATACCTCATCTGCTGCTGAAATTCTCATGCCCTTGTTATTTTGAGACTTTAGAATTGTACAGCACGGAAACACACCCTTCAATCCAACTCGTCTGCGTCGACCAGACATCCTGATCTGACCTCGTACCATTTGCCAGCATTTGGTCCATGTCCCTCTTAATCCCTTCCTATTCATGTACCCACCTAGATTTTACTGTTCCAGTCTTCTGGCTCTCCCACCTTGCATCCCGCAGAAACCTGCGCATGTCCAAGACTCTGCTACCCTCCCTTAGCTCAGGTGAAACCTTGTCACCTTTGCTTGCTCTTTGACTGACTATGTCACAATTTTAAAAGTCTCATCCCTGTTTGGAAATCCCTCCAAATCCTCACTATCTCCATCACTGTAACCTCCTTCAGATCCACATGTCGACACGATCTCTGCAGTCCTCCAGTCTTGGCTTTTTGCATACCCCCAATGTTCATCATTGGCAGTAATGCTTTTAATTGCTTTGACTCTGGAATTTCCTTCCTAACCTTCTACACCCCTCACTTCTCTTTAAAGGTACTCCTTAAAACCAACCTCTGTGATCAAGCTTCTGTCACCTAGTCTGATATCTGAGTGATTCAGTGTTTTTTATTGCTTTTCGCTCCTGTGAAGTTCCTCAGCTACGTTAAATGGCGGTAAACCAAGAAGTTGTTGTATTTGCGGACAATGTGCCTGTGAAATTTGAGCTGCAGAACATGAGATCTAAATGGCACTGGTTCAAAATCCTATTTATGGAGATTGCTTGCTAATTTCCCAGGGCTATTAATAATAGCCTAAGTTTATTAAGGTTTCAGCCTGTGAGTGTTCCAGCATTGTGTCTTAGCTTAACTCAGGCATGTTAATATATGTTAGCTGATAGCCTTAGGGCAGTGGAGGAACGACAGAATTAAATTCCTAACTCTTGTTGTTTAAGAAGAGAAGGATTTAATTCTGTGATCAGCTGGTAATATAATTACAGCCATTCAGCACTAAATCTTTCTGTCATCTTGTCATATAGTGGGACTTACAGATCCTATCATAGTTCCTTGAAAGTGGAGTCTCAGGTAGATAGGATATGAAGAAGTCTTTTAGTATGCTTTCCTTTAGGAAGGATTTTGTGAAACTTGAAAGGGTTCCGAGAAGACTTTCCAGCATGTTGCTAGGGTTGGAGGGGTTGAGCTACAGGGAGAGGCTGAATAGGCTGGAGCCGTCGGGAGCTGAGGGGTGAACTTATAGAGGTTTATGAATTCATGAAGGGCCTGAATAGGGTAAATAGACAAGATATTTTCTCTGGGTGGGGGGTGGGGAGTCCAGAACTAGAGGGCATAGGTTCAGGATGAGAGGGGAAAGATTTAAAAGGGACCTAAGGGGGCAACATTTTCACACAGAGGGTGGTGCATGTATAGAATGAACTGCCAGAGGAAGTGGTGGAGGCTGGTACAATGACAACATTTAAAAGGCATCTGGATGGGTACATGAATAGGAAGAGTTTTTAGAGGGATATGGGCCGGGTGCTGGAAAATGGGACTAGATCAATTTAGGATATCTGGTCGGCATGGAGAAGTTGGACAGAAGGGTCTGTTTCCATGCTGTACATCATTATGACTCTGTAGTGGTTCTGGATGTGGGTTTGCTCGCTGAGCTGGAAAGGTCATTTCCAGACGTTTCGTCAAACTACTAGGTACCATGTTCAGTGGGCCTCCGGACGAAGCACTGTTGATAATTCCTGCTTTCTATTTATATCTATAATGATTCTTTAAATCCAATTCGTTTTCATAGATCTTTGCAAGAGGGATACAAACAGTTTGCGGAATGATACTGATGGGTGAAGTATGATGTGGGAAAATGTGAAGTTGTTAATTTTGAGTGGGGGAACAAAAGAGCACAATATTATTTAAATGGAGAAAAACTGCAGAAAGTTGCAACGCAGAGGGATGTGGGAGAATTTGTACACAAAATACAGAAAGCTAGCACATAGGTGCAGCTGGTAATTCGGAAGGCTAATGGAATGTTGGCCCTTATTTCAAGGGGCTTAGAGTATGAGAGTAGCCAAGTCTTTGTTGCAACTGTGAAGGTTGAGCTCACATCTGGAGTACTATGAACAGTTTTGGTCTCCTTATGTAAGCAAAGATATCATTTCATTGGAGGTAGTTCAGACAAGGTTCACTTGGAACGCCCCCCCCACCCCTGTATGGAGGCATTGTCTTCTGAGCAAAGGCTAAGCAGGTTGGGAGTCCACCCATTGGAATTTAGAAGAATGAGAGGTGATCTCATTGAAATATACAGGATTCTTAAGGGCCATGGTAAATACTGATGTTTCCTCTCCTGGACAGTCCAGGACCAAAGGGCATAGTCTCAGAATAAAGAGGTGCCAGTTTAAGACTGAGGTAAGGAATTTCTTCTCAATCTTTGGAACCCCTTGACACAGAGCTGTGGAGGTAGAGTCCTCTTGTCTTTTGTGGCCGAGGTAGATGCTCGATTAGTCAGGGAGTCAAAGGTTATGGGGAAAGGTCAGGAAAGTGGACGTGGGACATGCTGGAATAGCCCTTATCCTATTCAATGGCAGAACAGGATTGAGGGGCTGATTGGCCTACTGCTGTTTCCATTTTTTGTGGTCTTACCTACATTCACAGTGATGTGCACTTGTGGCAGGGCTGGTATTTATAACCCATCCCAAATTGCCTTGGGAAGGTGATTGTTCTAACCCTTGACCTGCTAGGAACGGTCCTGTCTGAGTCATTGATAAGACCTCTTCTTAAGAGACAGGTAACGGTCAACTCATTGGTGTTTTGGGGTCACATGTAGTCAGGGTAGAGCGGACCTCCCACCTATCACCTTTACCCCCACTTCCACCCACCTATTGCACTCTCGGCTACCTTCTCCCCAGCCCCACCCCCTCCCATTTATCTCTCCACACTGAAGCTCCCAGCCTCATTCCTGATGAAGAGCTTGTGCCCGAAACATTGATTCTCCTGCTCCTAGGTGCTGCCTGACCTAGATTAGATTAGATTACTTAGTGTGAAAACAGGCCCTTCGGCCCAACAAGTCCACACTGACCCGCTGAAGCGCAACCCACCCAGACCCATACCCCTACATATCCCTTACCTAACACCTACGGGCAATTTAGCCTGGCTAATTCATCTAACCTGCACATTTTTGGACTGTGGGAGGAAACCGGAGCACCCGGAGGAAACCCACACAGACACGGGGAGAATGTGCAAGCTCCACACAGTCAGTCGCCTGAGGCGGGAATTGAACCCGGGTCTCTGGCGCTGTGAGGCAGCAGTGCGAACCACTGTGCCAACGACCTGCTGTGCTTTTCCAGCACCACTCTCTCGACTCACATGTAGTCGAGTCTAGTTAGAAATGACCAACTGCCTTCCCCAAAGGCATGTATTGCCTTCCCAAAACCTCCAAATCCTCCTACATTGAAACAGGATTAAATCAGGGCCTGGGAAATATTGTGTGATGAATTGGACCTTGAGTCTTCACTGATGAATTAGTCAGGTAAAAGTGAGGACTGCAGATGCTGGAGATCAGAGTCTAGATTAGAGTGGTGCTGGAAAAGTACAGTATCTGTTGCTCCCGATGCAGTTTCCTTTAAATAGGGGAGACTGGTGTCGTCTTACAGAGCACTTTAGAGAACATCTCTGGGACACCCACACAAATCAATCCCACTGCCCTGTGGCCCAACGTTTCAACTCCCCCTCCCACTACAACAAGGATATGCAGGTCCTGGGCCGCCGCTCCCTCACCACCCAACGCCTGGAGGAAGAACGCCTCATCTTCCGCCTCGGAACACTCCAACCCCAGGGCATCAATGTGGACTTCACCAGTTTCCTCATTTCCCCTTCCGCCCACCTTCCAGCTCAGCATCATCCTCATGACCTGTCCTACCTGCCAGTCTTCCTTCCCACCTATCCGTTCCATCCTTCTCTCTGACCTATCACCTTCATCCCCACCCCCCCCCCATTCACCTATTGTACTCTTG
>NC_057725.1:58969011-58983479 GCF_004010195.1 Chiloscyllium plagiosum
GCTACATTCTCCTCTGCGCGCCCCCTCCCCCCCACCCCCATTTATCTCTCCACCCTGGAGGCTCCCTGCCTCCCTTCCTGATGAAGGACTTTTGCCCGAAATGTCGATTTTCCTGCTCCTCGGATGCTGCCTGACCCGCTGTGCTTTTCCAGCACCCCATTAATCTCAACACTGGTGAATTGGGGCAGATTGTTGCAGGGTGAGGTGGAATGAGAGGTTGGGGGTGAGGTGGAAACGACAATTTGGTCTATTGAGCCAATAAGATCACAGCTGATCTGATTGTGGTCTTTATTCCATGTTCTTTGGAGGTAGTGAGCACTGAGGTAGCAATGTAGTAACATGAGGTAGCAACCTAGATTAGATTAGATTACTTAGTGTGAAAACAGGCCCTTCGGCCCAACAAGTCCACACTGACCCGCTGAAGCGCAACCCAGCCAGACCCATACCCCTACATATCCCTTACCTAACACCACGGGCAATTTGTTGTTATTTGACAACTGGACGGCCCCTTTTAAAAGTTTGCTTTTTTTAAAAATGGTGGATGTGGCCCGAAGGACAGCTCTTTGAGGTTTGATTGTTGTGAGAAAAATAAACTTGAGTAGGTAGGCTGCTCTTTTTTTTTGCTGTTGTGGGGGAAACTATTTTCTGCTGTTTTTTTTTGTTGTCGTGGGGAACTCCACCTCTTTTCCCCCTCCCCCACTATCAAATACTGATCCACCAAACTCATTCGTCTAATTAAAAAAACTAAAGCCGTGCTCAGCAAAGCTCTTGTTAGCCCCAAAATTTCACTCTGGGACGATACAAGGTGTGATTCTGTTTATATATATAAAAAAAAGGGTGAAAATGTTTCGTGAACACTGCTGTCCAATCTGCCTCTTTGGTCCCTCAGTCTGCTTCTTTAACTCTGCGCGATTTTCTTTTTGTCTGATTTTTTTTTTTCTCTCATGAGAAAAGTCTCAGGACATTTTCCTATGTTAACAGGTGCCTTACAAATGCAGATTGTGGTTGTGGCATATTTGCACATGCTCCTGTCCAGGTGTTTGAAAGGTGAGCTTGGTTCAGTTCCACGGGTGGCTGCCATTTTTGTTTGTCCCACTACAACATCCAGCGCTCTCGTATTTCTCTAGAACATTCTCCCAGAGTCACGTGATCACCTGAGTAATGGTCAGCGGGTTCAGTCCACAAGGGTAATTATTGTGTGGCTACCATCTCACCTTTTACAAAAGGTAGAGAAAACGGAAGCAAAATCTTGGCGGATGCTAGAAACGCAAAATGAAAAGAGTAACTGCCGGATGCGGCAATGTCGATGGATAGGGAAGCGGAGTTGACCTCTGACCCTTTGCCTAAGCTGAGAAAGGGCTCGGAAGCCTTCACAACTTTGGAACGTGTGCGGAGGTGAGGAACAGTCAGGACCTGAAGGTCTACATAAGGGAGATGGTAATGGGATGGACAAAGAGATGAAAGAGGGGGTCCAGAGGAGGAGTAAATGGCAAGAGATTGCATCTGAAAAAGATGGAGTCAGAGGCTAGGAAGTGCGATTGTTGAATTTGGAGGGACATATTTTTAAAATCGGAGCGGACTCGATGGGCCTTGCTTCCACTCCTATGTCTTACGGTCTTAAAACCATGATGTGTGTGTTTGGGCCGGGCTGGTTATTATATACAGTATACACATGAGTTGACTCGATAAGTTAACTCTAATTTCTCTCCACAGATGCTGATAAAGTGTGGCGCTGGAAAAAGCACAGCAGGTCAGGCAGCTTCCGAGAGAGTCAAGGTTTCGGGCATGACCCTTCCTTCATCAGGGCTTCATCTGCAGTCTTCACTATCTCCGCAGATGCTACCAGACCTGCTGAGCTTTGCCAGCGATTTCTGTTTTTGTTTTTAGCATATACGGTAGTTCCCCTCCCCCACCCCGTACCCTTGGCGGATACATTCCAGGATCTATTGTGGAAGCCCAAAACCAGGATAGGAGCGAACCCATTCATTCCAATGAGAAACGTGCCTTCCCAGCAGCCTCCTGGTCCCTGGTTCCCTGTAATGCGTCCGCGACGCGGTAATTTGCGGGTAATTGAAACTGCACAAAACTCTTCCGCGGATACGGGGGTCACCCTGTACACATCTTTTGGTTCTGAGTAAAACAATGGAGATTGGATGATTTGGGAATGCGCGAATGATTTGTTTTAAGATTATGTGCAGGTGGCTGTTCACTTTCTCCACTCCTTACTGGTTGAGAAGAGATACAGGTCTGAAAAATCCTGCACAATGGAAAATACCACAATCCGAGCGAATTCTGTACGTGCTGAGGTTGGACTGAGAGAAGACGTCTGTTAGTGCCTGGCTTGGGCGAGTGGCGCATTGGCATGTGGATTAAGAAGGATACCTGACCCTTCTGACTGGAGTAACTTCCAAAGTTACAGCAACTGCCTGTACAGACTGCCCGACTCTGGCTCAGTGAGTCGTTTATATCAATTCACCATCGCAACAGGACCATTCATTTATGTAGTGCATTTATTCTGGTGTTCTCCCTGGCCCAGTGGCTGAACATACCAATGCAGTACCAACTGGACCTTCTAATTACCAGTCCCAATACTCTGAGCCTCTACACTGTATCCTGTTGATCAAATTGTAAGGCAAGTTGTTGCACTGTTCCCACAGCACAGTTCCAGGTTGCTTCAAATGACGGAGACAATATCATGAGATGGAAGTCGTGCCTCGATGTATTTTTCAGAGTTGCATTAATGTGAATCGAAGGTTTGACACTGGATCACTGATTTTATCTGTGTCTGTGTCCCCGTCTGTGTTTATATTTTATCCTGTCTGAACGTGTAAGGAGCAGGGAGAGCAAGTGTATCTAACAGTGTATGCAGGTGTATGAGTTTGTGCATATGGAGAAGCTCAGTGTGTAACATTTGAACAATAGATTCGCCCTTCAAAATGTGTCTGACATGAGCTTGTGGTTTTGCAGATTTTTTTTCAGGCCGTAGGAAGTCACTGAGCTCTTCAAGGATACAAAAGTGAGGGAGACCGAGAGGGGGAGGAATGCAGAGGCCAGGGTGGGGAAACTGAAGGCAGGGGATTTGTCAAATGGGAAAGGGGGCAGAGTGGCCGCAAAGAGAGGGCTGGAACAGAGTGGTAAAGGGGCTGGCAGTCAGTGGAATGCGGGTCGAAGACTGGAGTTGAAGAGCAGGGATTCTGAGTGGAGATCACCATGCTCGGACGGGAAGGGAAGGTTGGAAAATGAGGACTGTGAGCTTGTGGATGACTGGGGCAGAGATGGGAGCTGGAAGAGCATTGGAAAAGTCAATCCCTTGAGGTGATTTGAAGAGCAGGGAAAGGAGGATCGAATAGATAATGTTTGGTACAAGAGCAAGGAAACTGATTTGGGTCTCTCAGGGGACGGGTAGGGAGTGATCCTTGATATGGGCCAACACAGATTGGAGGGACTTGATATCGAAGGGAAGAAGAGGTTCAAGGAGGTCAGATGAGGGAAGATTTGAGATGAGGGGTTGGGGTGAAACTCTGGGAATAACGCAATGTTTATGAAGAAGGCACAGGGGTCCAGAGTTGGGTGTGGGGGTGGAGAAGGTGGAGGGGAGAGTCATGAGGCAGAGATGATGCCTGAGGAGCTGAGATGATTGTAAGGGTTTCATGGACAAGAGGAGGGCATTGAGGGTCCAGTGAAAGCGAGGTGGAGGGCAGAGGGGGTGAGGCGGTTACTGTAACCACAGGAGGAGTTAGGACAGTCACAAAACGGAGAGCCTGTTTTCATATGGAAACAAAGGCGAACTTTCCCTAATCTTATGACTCTCTAATGTAGGAATGGGTAGGGGGTGGTGTTTACTCATGCAAAGAAAGAGGGTTATTTCTGGTTCCTGGGATGCTGACAGCGCTGTAAGCTATGTAGGATGTGATGGGGCATTTAGTTTAAACAGAGAGCTGGGCAGAAACCTCAAATGTGGTGAACTGTGAGTTTATAGTTCTGTCTGCCTCTCTGTCTCTAACTATAAAACTCCGTATATGAAGTGTGAGCCTATGTAAGATGATCACAAAGTGCTCAGTTCAGTAAGGTGATGTGAACATGTATGAAAACTGGAATGGCCATGTATGTGTGTGAAAGGTGAAGGCCACATATAAGATGTACATGCACAATTTAGAGTGTTGTGTGTCTCGATATCAAGCAGCCTAACACAGAGTACAGGGTGGACGAGGCTGTATTCGCATCTCTGTGGTGTGTTAGGATTGTAACATGCCTAGTGATTTCCACTGCGATCCACACAGGGGACTGCACGATCCCGTTCCCAAAGCTCTGCTGGTTTTTGTTTCCCTCTGAGTGGAATTTGTAGGAACAGAAGGAGAGCATTCAGCCCCTTGAGACTGCGCTGCCAGTCAGTTAGATAGTGGTTGACCTGGAGCTTTGTTTCATTTGTCAAGATCAGAGTGGTGCTGGAAAAGCACAGCAGGTCAGGCAGCATCTGAGGAGCAGGAAAATCGACGTTTCAGATGCTCAATCCCGATGAAGGGCTTTTGCCCGAAACGTTGATTTTCCTGCTCCTTGGATGCTGCCTGACCAGCTGTGCTTTTCCAGCGCCACTCTGATCTACACACTGACCTCCAGCATCTGCAGCCCTCACTTTTGTCTGCTTCACCCTCTTTACCCACTTTAACTTTATAACCTCTAATATTTTACACGTGGCTGTCTGTGTGTGTCTGTGTCTGTGTCTCTGTTATACGGAAACATAGAAAGCGGGAGTAGGCCATTCGGCCCTTCAAGTCTGCTGTGCCATTCAAGACAATCATGGCGGATCACCTAATTCAGTCCCCATTCCTGCTTCTACCCAATGCTCTTCAATCACTTTAATGGAAAGAATTATATCTAATGCCTTCTTGAAAACATTCACTATTTTGGCCTCAACCACTTTCACCAAGTGCTGTATAATCGTAGCCAGCCACCCATACTCCCATACTCGAATCCTCTTGCAATGTAGGCCAATGTATTATTTGCCGCCTTCACCACCTGCTGCACCGGCATGCTTACCTTCAGTGACTGTTGTACAAGGGCAACGAAGCCTTGTTGCAACTCCCCCTTTCTCAATCTATCACCATTCAAGTGATAATCTACCCTCCTGCTTTACTATTACAGTGTCCGCCAGTATTTCTGTGTCTCTGTGTGGGTTATGAGTATCCGGGGAAGTCTGTGTATGCATGTATGAGTGCATCTTTTGTGTCTGTGTGAGAGAGAATAGGTAACTTTGTTTGTTTGTTTCTTTGTGTGTGTCTCTGTCTGTGTGTGAGTGTATGTATATTTGTGAATATCTGTGTGTCTCTGTCTTTATCTTTGTGTCTGTGAGTATCTGTCTGTGCCTCTGATTGTATTGTGTGTGTCTGTGTGTCCACTACCACCTGATGAAGGAGTGACGCTCCGAAAGCTAGTGTTAGTTGGACGATAACCTGGTGTTGTGTGATTTTTAACTCTACGTTTGTGTGTGTGTGTTTGAAAGTATTGGTGTCTCTGACTGTGTGAGAGAATGTCTCTGTGTTTGTATGCAAGAGTACCTGTGTCTGAATGAGAATCTCTGTCTACCTAGCTCAGTGTCTGTGTCTGCGCATGAGAGTGTGTTCAACACTGCCCCACTCTCCCCCTTTGGAAAAGAGTGGGATATTCTTGAGGGGTTTCTCACTGAGGTGTGGGAGGCAGCTTGCTGTTCCCATGGTAACCAGATCAATTCTTCCACCAGAATCCGTCTGCCGCCAAAGGGAGTAATTCCTTATCTGATGGGCATGCGGCAAGGCCGCCGAGGGTCCAGGAAGATAAAGCGCAGGTCCGCCGTGTATAAGTATGTGGGTTTTATTTTCTCTTTCACGAGTGGCCTTGCAACCAATGCCAGCTGCCTGCTGCTATGAGGCCCCCACATGGGATCAGACCAGGTCACAGCCTCCCCCCCCACTCCCCCCCCCCCCCCGTCCTTCCCCTTTCTCCTGGAGCAAGAACAGGTTAACCAGCATCTCAGCTTTCAGCCTCTGCATTCACTCAAATCCTGGGTCCAGCCACCGTGATTCCGGACCCTGGACTAACTATCCTTGGCTAACGGCTCAGTTTTGAAAGTTCCGACTTCCAGAGCCTTTTGGGAATGAGAATTCCTGACTTTCACTGCCCTTTGTAGACGGCCGAAGATGAGGCAAAGGTGGCTAACCCCCTCCACCAGATGCTGCCTCTGATCAATGCTTCAAATCTAAATGTTTACACCCCTTTTTTCTGGGATTCCTCTTCTGGGATAGAGAGAGAAAAATCATCGTGTTATAGAGTCATAAAGATGTACATCACGGAAACAGATCTTTTGGTCCAACCCGTCCATGCCGACCAGATATCCCAACCCAATCTAGTCCCACCTGCCAGCACCCGGCCCATATCCCACCAAACCCTTCCTATTCATATACCCATCCAAATGCCTCTTAAATGTTGCAATTGTACCAGCCTCCACCACTTCCCCTGGCAGCTCATTCCATGTGAAAAGGTTGCCCCTTAGGTCTCTTTTATATCTTTCCCCTCTCATTCTGGACTCCCCGACCCCAGGGAAAAGACTTTGTCTATTTATCCTATTCATGCCCCTCGTTATTTTATAAACCTCTATAAGGTCGCCCCTCAGCCTCCGACGCTCCAGGGAAAACAGCCCCAGCCTGTTTAGCCTCTCCCTGTAGCTCAGATCCTCCAACCCTGGCAATATCGTTGCTTTCAAGTTTCATAACATCCTTTCGATATGGAGACCAGTTGCTCAATCACTTTCAGCAGCTCAGTTGCACCTCATCCTTTTATGGCCTTTATCATTCTGGTGAAATTACACTACACCCCATCCCAGTCTAGAATCTCTCAAGGTGAACACAGTGCTCCAGAGGTAGGTCATTGTTACCCACATAAGACCATATGACGTAGGAGTGGAAATAAGGCCATTCGGCCCATCGAGTCCACTCCGCCATTTAATCATGGCTGATGGGCATTTCAACTCCACTGACCCGCATTCTCCCCGTAGCTCTTAATTCCTTGTGACATCAAGAATTTATCAATTTCTGCCTTGAAGACATTTAGCGTCCCGGCCTCCACTGCACTCTGCGGCAATGAATTCCACAGGCCCACCACTCTCTGGCTGAAGAAATGTCTCCGCATTTCTGTTCTGAATTTACCCCCTCCAATTCTAAGGCTGTGTCCACGGGTCCTAGTCTCCTCGCCTAACGGAAACAACTTCCTCCCGTCCACCCAATCTTCCCTCTGTCCTGCAGTTTGGAGCCCGTCTGCCTGATATAGGCAGCAAGTTGAATGGAAGTCTCTAAGCTGAAAACTGCTGATCTTACACTGTGCAGACCCCGCCTGTCAACTGGCCATTGGCTGAGTCTGCCTTCTGAGGTACCAGACCAGAGGGCTTTATCTTTGCCCCATGTTAGTGGGGAACCAGCACCATCTGGTGGCTGCACTGGAGAGCTGCTCTTGGCCAGGTTAATTAGTCTGCTCTTAGATCAAGTTGGACAGGCACCTGCTCCATCCAGGTTGTCCCTCACTATGCAGTAGTGATAATGTGTACATAATAATGTAATCTGCTCCCACACGCACTTACCCATGCACCCATACACACACAACCTCTGAATCTTTCGATAGGAGAGGCAGGAAGCCAGATAAAGCAAGTGAGGGTAGCGGTTTTCTGAGAGTGCTGGTTCTGATTTGTCTAGGACCCAGCCTATTCACTCTGGACTGCCTTCTCCCACCCATCACCCGAAACGTTGACCAGACCCCCCCCCCCCCCCCATCCACTGAAAAACCACTGGCGATTTCCAATACATTTATTCATTATCGATTGAACCTGGAGGTGGGAAAGAGGATTAGGCTTGGTCTGGGTGCTTTTGAGGTGCAGTGAAAGCAGTCAGACCATGCTGTACATTGAGAGTACAGTCTGGGTGTGATTTGCTCTTGCACAGAGCACTTTGTGTATCTGTCGCTATGAAGTTCCTGTAAGCTGTAGGATGTCACATCTTGCAAGTGCCCCCACCCAGCCTCACCCACAATCTGTCTGATCCCATGGCCCTGCTAACACATTAACTTGCTGCATAGACTTTAACCCACAGCTTTTCATATGAGTACACTGTTTCACTTGCCCCTCTTTCTACTCGTTCCTCACTGCCTCTTGTTATGTTCTGGATAGTGACTCTGAGTATGCCCGAGTACACTTTCTAACGCTGCTGTTGCTGCTGTGAATATTCCTTTTTTATATGACGTACAACACCGGTATACACTCAACTTAGAATTGTCACACTGTTTGATGACTGACTGTGCTGAGCTATGGAATGTCTCATAGCAAGTGATTCACTTTAATTCTATCCCAGTAACCTTCTGTTTATGAATTCCTCCCTAACCCTTCCCTTTCCCTGGATGTAGAGGACTGTTTCCTCTTGCAGAAGTCATGCTGAGCACCTCTGTTTGTTCTGAAACACTCTAGTTTGTGATAATGGTCTGTTTCCCGGGTCCTCCATTTCTAGTGGACTGAATTCCTAACAGGACAACTTTCGACTGTTATTAAAGTTGCATACATTCCATGATTGTCCTGGGGTCTCCAGGAATTGAAGGTTAGCCTCTTGGACAACACACCAGAACAATCCGAAGTGTAGTAAAATAAATCCCTTTCCTTCTGTACTTCTGTTTATGGCTCCGAAAAGCATACATTTGGAAAGGAAAGATTGACTGTTAATAATCATCAAATTGAACAACTTGGCTTGGAAACAGGGTGACTCACTGTCCCACATTTTAAGGTATTGTTCTTTACTTTGACTGTTTTCCCTATCCTTCTTGCGGGATTCCTCTTCTCCCTTGTTTCCCAATCTGCTTTTCTGCCTTTGTATTTGCACATGTTCACAAAAGCACTTGTGACTATTCCCACTAGGGGGAGTTACGGTGACCAGAACCATTTTACCATGAACCTGCGCACGCACTCGTATACACACACTCTCTTCACATCACTGTTTTTCATAAAAGGTTGGTCACTCTGCCTGGAAAGGTGGATCACAATGGAGAAATCCTGGTAGATGACCAGTAGGGAGATAATGGGGTACTTGCTATGCCTGCATACCAGCTTTTTGTGACTCATGCAGTAGAATAGACATTACAGGTAATTCTGGAACAATTCTCGCAAGGAATTAAGGGATACGGGGAGAGTGCGGGTAAGTGACATTGAAATGCCCATCAGCCATGATTGAATGGCGGAGTGGACTCGATGGGCCGAATGGTCTTACTTCCATTCCTATTTCTTACGGTCTTACAATGTGCCACCCTTCAGGGTCTCTGCCTGTATTCCTGATGAAGGGCTTTTGCCTGAAACGTCGATTTTACTGCTCCTCGGATGCTGCCTGAACTGCTGTGCTTTTCCAGCACCACTCTAATCTAAACTCTGGTTTCCAGCCTCTGCAGTCATTGTTTTTACCTAATGTGTGTTTCAGCAGTGCGATTTGGCTATAACGTTGCTGAAGGATTAGGAAATGATATTTTAGAAAATGCTTATCTCCGATCGATTCCATTGGGGATTGGTTCGTGTGCTCCATTCTGCGCATGCACTGATGTGCGCGCTGAAATATCTGCACTGTTCTGCACATGTGCCATGTCCGTGCTGTTCTGCACTTACGTTGGTATCCAGGCATGCATGATGTTGGTGCATTACAGTGCATGCGCCGATGCCCGTGCTGACATCTCTGCGCCGTTCTGCGTATGTGTGACGTTCGTGCTGGCCTTCGTACAGTTCTGTGCTTGTGCCGATGTCAGCTGCTGACGGAGCAGCTTTCCGTGAGAAAGCTGTACGTTACCGTACAGAGAGCAGCTTCCTTACGTTTCTTAAATATACTGTGTTAGATTGGGTAGTCACGATTTGGAGATGCCGGTGTTGGACTGGGGTGTACAAAGTTAAAAATCACACAACACCAGGTTATAGTCCAACAGGTTTAATTGGAAGCACTAGCTTTCGGAGCCCTGCTCCTTCTGATGACAACCACCTGATGAAAGAGCGACGCTCCAAAAGCTGTTGGACTCTAACCTGGTGTTGTGATTTTTTTAAACTGTGTTAAATTTACTTTTGTTTGTTAACAAATATGATTTTTACCTTCATTCAGATTGTGCTATAATTTGCGTTAGACTTTTGTGTGATTTTTGAGGGATTGTGAGGGTTTTTAAACTGGTCTGCCCCAATTCCACTTTTTCCATAGGCCCCATTATTTCTATTAAGCCAGGTTTTCCTGCAACACAACTACAGTGCTATAGGAGAACTACCTGTATGTTGGCCTGGACTGGTTGGACCGAAGGGATTGTTTCCGTACTGTATGACTCTAGAGGGCATATTTTTAAGGTTAGAGGAGAAAGATTTAAAGGGGACCCGAGGGGGAACTTTTCCACATAGAAGGTGGTTCATATGAGGAATGAACTGCCAGAAGAATTGCTAGATACAGGTACAGTTTAAAACATTTAAAAGACATTTGAACAGGTACATGAATAGGAAGGGGTTTGGACCAAATGAAGGAAAATGGATCTAGTTTAGTTTGGGGAAATGTGGTTGGTATGGACTGGTTGAACAGAAGGGTCTCTTTCTGTGCTGTATGACTCTGAGACCCAGATCCCTCTGCATCTCAGAGCCTTGCAATCTTGCATCATATCAATCATTTTTTAAAAATTCTTGCCAAAACTGACAGTTTCAAATTTGCCCACAATATCTGTTGTGTTTTGTACATCTTTGCTATTTATTTAACCTATTTATATCCTCCTTCCTCTTCACAATCTACTTTCCTACTGTCTTTGTGTCTTCAGCAAAAGTTGTAACTGTACCTTCCTGTCCCTTTTATCCGAATCATTTATATAGTAGAAGGTGCGGACTGCAGATGCTGGAGAGTCAGAGTCGAAAATGTGGTGCTGGAAAAATCAGAGCGGGTCAGGCAGCATCCGAGGAGCAGGAGAGTCGACGTTTTGGGCATAAGCCCTTCATCAGGAATGTGATGAGGAAAGGGGGCTGAGAGAGAAATAGTGAAGCATTGAGGCCCCAGCACTGATCCTGGTGACACACCACTCATTGGATCTTGCCAAACAGAAAGACATCCATTTATGCCTACCCTATTCTTGCTGTTAACCAGCCAACCTTCTCTCCATGCCAATGTGTCACCCCACACCTTAAGCTTTTATTTTCAACAATAATGCTTGATGTGGTACTTTATCGAATGCCTTTGGCAAGCTAAGTACAGTACATCCACTGATTTCCCCTAATCCACAACACGTTACTTCCTCAAAGAACTCTGATCGAATGTGGTTTCCCTCCATAAAACCATTCTTGACTTTCCCACCTAATTTTAATTAAATTAAATATTCCTTGGAATGCAAATATCCCGTCAAAGTTTCATCAACCCCAATTCTATCTCTTATGAATCTTTAATTTCAAAGCTTCAAATTTACTTTTTTTCTATTAATATTTGGAAGTAATTCATTAAATTGTCTACAGGTTCTTCTAGACATTGCACTCTTCTGTTAAATCATCCTCATTCAAGAATTTTATTTGTTGTCCAATCGAAATAATCACTGAAGGTTTTTAAAGCTTCCTCCAAAAATATATGTACTTTTTAAAAGCTGTCGGTAATTAATAACATCATGCTACAGGACCTACTGTTCAGCTTCTAATTTACTGAAGATACAGAATTGTTTTAAAATTAAGAACTGTTTTCTACAAGATGTCCAATCTTGCTTTCTGTTTGCACCATATGTGATCTTGAATGTATTTGGAATTATTATTATTTCTCTCTATTTTCCCCCAATTCAGTTATGAATTCTTATTACCTAACATTTGTAGCATTTCAGTACTGCTTACAATCTGTTGCTTACAATTTGTTTCTGTTGCTGTCCACTTCTAAAGCAGGGTTGTACTGATGTGAAGTGTTAAATCCGTTTCTCTCGCCAGAGATGCTGCAATACCTGCTGAGTTTCTCCAGCATTCTGTCTTTGCCTGAAATTTAACGTACAGCAACATTCTTCAACGCTGTTTCAAATTCTGTTGATATAAAGTTTTCTGTGGTCTGAACAGGTGCATTGTTCAAGGAATTTTATTTTCCCTTATAACCCTGTATTAAATTCTCCTGATACAGCCTTTCAATTCTTCCAAATGAAATAGTGTACTGAATACTGCTTTCAGGTTATTAAATTGCATTCTTTTGGAGTAGCGTTTCTCTGTACTGCTTGTTGTGTTTATCCTGGCTTTTAAAACCATCAAAGTAGTAGTTTCCCACCTTTTTAAGGGTTTTCTTGCCCTCTGCTGCCAAGATGACATTCTTCCATTTGTTCACAGCAAAATGGATATTTTCCCAATTTCATGGTCCAAATTGCAATGCATTTCTTCTGCACAAATATCCTTTCTAGAAGGTTCTCTGGCCGTTGCCTTTATAAATGTTTTGCCAAAATCGCGGCCTAATTGTTGAGTTCTGGACTTTTTAAACCCGAAGTTGCTTCTGGTGAGTACTCTTCTGCTAGATTCTTTCCCCAACTCTCTCTAAATTTGCACCGCTTGTCTGAAATAAATTCTGGGGCCTTTCCAATTCTGCAGCCTGATGCAACTTCCTTTTCTGGTTTTTTCATGTCCCTCACAGCCGTGCCTCGTGGAATTTTTTTTCCTTGTAAGTAAATCATGCCACTTTATTGTGATCTCAGTATGAATGAATTTTCTGCCCCCACCCCCCCACCCCTCGGCCTACTGTATTGACATCTCATGGACCCTCCTCACCACAACATTGATGCTCAATTTGAAGAGTAAGCAATCCTCTTTTCCAACCTCTACACTGCTGAAGCCAGGCGCCAACTTGTGGACACCACCTCCTACTGCCACCTCAACCATGACCTCACCTCCCATCACCAAGCCATCCTCTCCCAGCCCATCCACAGCCTCATCACCTCAGGGGATCTCCCATCCACACAGCCTCCAATCTCATAGTCCGGGAACTCCGCACTGCTGATTCTACCTCCGACCCAAAATCTACAAAAACCTGATTGTCTTGGTCAACCCATGGTCTCAGCCTGCTCCTGCCCCATCAAACTTATCTCTGCATACCTTGACACTGTCCTGTTCCCCCTTAGTGCAGGAATTCCCCACCTATGTACGGAACACCATCCACGCCCTCCACCTCAGTGACGTTTGTTTCCCCAGTGCCTTATCTTCACCATGGACATCCAGTCCCTGTACACATCTATCTGCCATGATGAAGGCCTCCAAGCCTTCCATTTCTTCCTCTCACGTCGACCTAACCGGTACCCTTCTACTGACACTCTCATTCACCTGGGTGAACTGGTCCTCAACCTCAACAATTTCTCCTTCCAATCCTCTCACTTCCTTCGGACCAAAGGGGTAGCCATGGGCCCTAGTTATGCCTGCCTCTTCGGGTACATGGAACAGTCCAAGTTCTGCAGCTCCACTGGCATCATTCCCCACCTTATCCTTCGCTATGTTGATGACTGTATTGGTGCTACTTCATGCTCCCATGAGGAGGTTGAATAGTCCACCCTGACCTCAAGTTTGCCTGGACCATCTTAGATACCACCCTCCCCTTTCTGGACCTCTCCATCTCCATTTCTGCCGACCGACTCAACATGGGCATCCACTACAAGCCCACTGACTCCCACAGCTACCTGGATTACACCTCCTCCCACCCTGCCTGCTGTAAAATCACTATGCCTTATTTCCAATTCCTCCGCCTCTGCCGCATCTGCTCCCAGGACGACCAATTCCACCATAGAAAATCCCAGGTGGCTGCCTCCTTCAAAGACTGCAATTTTCCCTCCCATGTGGTTGATGATGCCCTGCAGCACATCTCCTCCACTTCCTGCACCTCTGCCCTTGAACCCTCCCCACCCCAGCCTACCAACCTCTGGATATATCGCATTATCCTTCGTCATTTCCGCCACCTCCAAACTGACCCCCAACCAGAGATATATTTCCCTCCTCACCCTATCCGTGTTTCGGAGAAACCATTCTCCCCATGACCCCCGTGTCAGGTCCATGCCCCCTACCAACCCACCCTCCTAGCACCTTTCCCTGCCACAGCAAGACGGGTAAATTCTGTGTCCACACCTCCCTGCTCATCTCCTTCCAAGGTCCCAAAGGATCCTTTCGCATCTGACAGGAATTTCCCTGCACCTCGTCATCTACTGTAGCCGTTGCACCCAATGTGGTCTTCTCTACATTGTGGGGAGACAAACTTGCAGATTGTTTCAGAGAATATATCTGGGACACACACTAACCAACCCCACCGCTCTGTGGCTGAACATTTTAACTCACCGTCCCACTCCACCAAGGGCATGCAGGTCCTGGGCCGCCTCCATCGCCAAACCTTAACCACCTGATGCCCGGAGGAAGAATGCCTCATCTTCTGCCTTGAGACCCTCCAACCACATGGGGTCAATGTGGATTTCACCAGTTT
>NC_057725.1:58983865-58997853 GCF_004010195.1 Chiloscyllium plagiosum
ACCTGTCCATCTTCCTTCCCATCTGTCTGCTCCACCCTCATCTCCAACCTCTCACATTCACCCCCACCCTCCTCTACCTAGCACGTTCCCAGCTACCTTCCCCCCCAGCCCCACCCCTTTCCCATTTATCTCTCCGCCCCCTTAGGCCCTCGCACTTTCCTGATGAAGGGCTTACGCCTGAAGCATTGATTCTCCTGCTCCTCGGATGCTTTTCCAGCACCACACGCTTCAACTCTGATCTCCAGCATCCTCGCTCTCTCCTCTTTTTTTTCCTTCCTTCCCTGTTTGTTTTTGTAATACTTTGATTTTTGTCCTTGGATCTGTGACGTTCCTCTCAATTGCTCTCACAGAATCTCCCTCTGCAAAAGTTCCATCGATTCCCAGTGTGGCCAACCTTTGCTGTTTCCCTAGCCCCCCCAGTGTTATCCCTTTGCCATTTACCAGGTCTGAAATGAAGGCTTTCTTCTGGCGTATTGCTTTTACCATGCTGCTGCATCCAGAGGTGTTGCTGAGTGCCGGTTTGTGCGTTTCGGCTGTGGTCCTTTTCTATTCCCCTCGCAGTGACGCTGTTCGCTGAGTGATGAGCGCACTTCAGAAAATATTTTCTTCTGGGCCGAGATGCACCACAGCTACCTTCAGCGATGGTTCCCACTGCTGATCACCACGTTGTGCTGGGCTTTAGGTTAAAAACCACTGACAATCAGCGGTTGTTCCCGGTTGCTGCCATCAGTCCCTTTTTTTTTTGGTAGATATCTTCTCAAAAAACCTGTTGAGAGATGTTATTGCACATCTCCAAAGAGGTGGCACTGTGCTGAGTTTACGGGCCTGACTGGCTCTGGTAGAGACTGCAATATCTTGACAAGAGGAGACTCTTGTGTGACAGGTTATAGTTTAGTTTGGTATAATTAGCATTAACCAGGTAGGCATAACTGCAACTGTCAAGAGGCTGGGATAGCTCTCTGTTTTTATCCGGACATCAAAACAAACTACTTCTACACCCACAAAATGGGAGACGTCTTCACGTTGGGCAGAGCTAATACATTTTCAACATTAACTCTTTTAAAGCTATTCCTTTACAGCAAATGATCACTCTCTGGGTGGCTTGCTTAATTCCCCTTATTCAGTTGCCTAACCCCAATATCCCATTTACCCATTACCCTCTTCACCTCTAGGGGTCGCTTTCCTTTGAAAGGCAGAGCTAACAGGTGATTTGCTCTAGATGTCTAAAACTATACATGGAGTGGACAGTGTCAAAAAAAAAAACAAATTGCTTGCAGTGCTTGAAGTTTAGGATAAAAGGGACTTGATACAAGATTAAATGGAAGATAGAGACCAGGAGAAAACTTCAGCCCTGAGGTGTGAAGGTGCAAGGGTGGGGAAGGCTGGGGCAGAATGCTGGATATAGGGTGGGGAGTTCAGGCACAATGGGCTGGGAGGAGCATGTGTATGGAGAGAGAAAATCAGAGCAGTATTCTTCATGGGGTGCAGGACTAGGGAAACTTTGTCATCTACAGAGTAGGGGGCTTTGAAGGTACCAAAGCAGTTTTTGTTATACTGGGTGGAAATTAGGGGGCATTTTCTCTGATGGCCAGAGGCCAGGCAGTTTTTACATAGGATTGTGCGGATGGAATCTGGATGGTTTAGTTAGTGAGGAAAGGGACATCAAGGCTATTTTCTCCAGGTGCAGTGGGGGAGGCAACTCTGGCTGTTACACAGAAGGAGGGTGGGGGGGGGTGAGATATGATGGTGGCAAAGCTGTTCAGGCAGGCCTGTGCAGGGGGCTTTGTTTGACAGGGGGAAATCCAGCAATTTTTCTGTTCTGGCGAATGCGACTCAGGAAGCTTTATTGTAACTGTACAACTGGTGAGACCACATCTGGAGTGCTGAGAGCAGTTTTGGTCCCCTTATGTAAGAAAATATATCATTTCATTCTAAGCAGTTCAGAGAAGGTTCACTAGGATGAACCCTTGTATAGAGGGAATGCCTTACGAGCAAAGGTTGTACACGTTAGGACTCTATATTCATTGGAGTTTAGAAGAATGTGATCTCCTTGAAATAGACAGGATTCTTGAGGGGCTTAACCAGGTAAATGCTGAGAGGATGGTTCCCCTCATGGGACCAGAGGGCATAGTCTCAGAATAAAGGGGTGCCAATTTAGGACTCAGATGAGGAGGATTTTTTTTTTTCCTGAGTGTTGAGTCTTTTGAACTCCTCGCCGCAGAGCTGTGGGAGCAGAGCCTCTTCTCGTTCTTGACCTGAGTGTACATTTAAGGCGGAGGCAGATAGATTCTTGATTAGTTGAGAAGTCACGCGTTACTGCGAAAGGATTGGAAAGTGGGTGTGAGGAATGTCGGATCAGCCATGATCCTATTGAATGACAGAAACGGTTCGAAGGTCAAATGGCCGACTCGCGTTCCTATTTCTTGGTGTCTTATGGTTGGCAATCCAGTCAGCTGGATGTGGTAGGGGAGGGCTGTTTCTGGTCCGAGACTGCATTTTTCTATGATGTCCTGGGATACCAATCCTGTTTGTGAGTACCTGCTCTCTCTCTGTTTGATTAATAGTCATGATTTGGAGATGCCGGTGTCGGACTGGGGTGGACAAAGTTAAAAATGTTGGACTATAACCTGGTGTGTGATTTTAAAACTCTGTTTGATAATGTAGTGTTTTTTTGGCACATGTCCACTAGGGGGTAGCAGAGGCCTATCGCACTGCAATGATAAGTTTGTAACAGGGAGGGGTTAGATAAGGATTTTTGTACACTCAAAAATAAAGGTGAAGTGTGTCAAATTCTGACAAGGCCCTGACGATGTTAAAGAAATCTCCAGGGAAAGTAGCCTTAACAAGCCAATACATGAGCCCTTGCATCCAAAGATATTCCCAGTACATTGAAATTAGCAAATGTTTTTTTCCATTCTCAAGATGGGAATCCTGTGCTGCTTTTGTATTGGAAGACGAGGGACTTAGTGTTGAAACGTCAAACTGGACTCATATGTCCTTATTACATTTAAAAGTCTAATTTTTTTTTGGTCAATAACTAGAAGAGACAGATTGAAAAATATTGTCAAGAGCTGGTGGAGGTGAGGTGAAATTTTCACTATATTAAAGGGGGGGAAAGAGGTTAAGTAGCACATGGCATCGGAACATCAAGTGCCAAACATTTCGACATTAGCAAGAGGGCCAGCCAGCAATGTGACGTCCCACAAATGAATAAAAGAAAGTTAAAACCCGAAAAAAAAACTACAGATGCTTTAAATGTGAAACAAAGGCAGAAATTGCTGGAAAAGCTCGACAGGTCTGACAGCGTCTGTGGAGAGAAATCAGATTTAGGATCTGATATCTCTCCACAGACGCTGTCAGACCTGCTGAGCTTTTCCAGCAGTTCTTGTGAATTTAAAAAATACCATTATGAACGTAGCATGTGGAGGAGATTCTGTGGCACCATTCGATGGTTCGTGAAGCTATGGTGCCACATGTGGCTGAATTTCTTTTGGTGTCTGATCCCACTTGGTGTGGCTGAATGAGCCATGTGACAGTGGGTGGTGACTACCTGGCTGCTCGCCCAATCAGCATGTGGAGAGGGAAGAACATGGGAGCTGGAGATGGTGGAGGACGAGAGAGTTGAGGTGTTTGCCTGACCCACAGTGAGTCGTTTCTGAGGGCCTCTGAGCTTTGTGGTGCACTTATTTATTTCAGAGGCACGGTTGTGAGTTTGCCTGATCTTACCCTAGCAGGCATGCTATTGTAGGGATGGATTAGGGCAGGGAATAGATAGGCAACAGAGTGAGCGGTGGTGAAGAAGTTCAGATTTTTCCCAGTGGTAGTCTATGGTGACCGCTGGATGGTGCAGAGCTTTCAATTGCTAAAGGCAAAGCTGATTGATTAATATGACCATGTTATACCAAATGATCCACCAATTATTAACCTTTCACCTACCCAACCGTGCTCTATGACTGGCCTAGCCAACCACAATTCATCACCATTTTATCCACCGACACATGAGCTCTCTCGTGTTCTAACTTAGCTCCAGTTTAGCCTGTAACTCAGAACCTTACACTAACGCATGGGAGGGAGGGTAAGGCTGGTGTAGTCATCCTTCAGCTCAGGAGACAAATGGTGCCCATCTTATCTCGCTCAGATGGATGTAAGAGAAGGAGAAAGTGAGGCCTGCAGATGCTGGAGATCAGAGCTGTGTTGCTGGAGAAGCACAGCAGGTCAGGCAGCATCCAAGGAGCAGGAGAATCGACGTTTCGGGCATAAGCCCTTCTTCAGTATATTTAAACAACAGCAGAGAGTATTTGCTCAACCACCATCAAAAACTAGTTGACAAATCATTCAATCTTAGTTTTGGCAGAATATTCCTCATTTCCTTAAAAAACTGAGTGGAAATTTTTTTGGTTGGGTATTTTAGGGTGGCTTGGGAAGAAATGTGGATAGGAATGACTGCTGCGAACGTATTTATGCGGCTCTCCAATCAATGCACCTTTCCTTGGCACTTCAAATTGTGGTCAACGTCTGACGAGTGTTTGGTGTGTGTAATTGTTTTGAATTTTCTGGTGCTGCTTCCTCCTCCTCCCTCTACAAGGAGAACCCTTAATTCCTGATGAAGGGCTTAGGCTCGAAACATCGACTCTCCTGCTCCTCGGATGCTGCCTGACCGTCTGTGCTTTTCCAGCACCACTCTCTTCAACTTTGAATTTTCTGGAGTCAATTTCTTGCCTCCAGGAGATGATGTCAGAGATACACAGTGAGTAGATTGAGTTGCTTGTGGGAGGAGTAATTTTTGGTCGATAATTTGTTGATGGCTCAACTGTGAAGAATGAATTAAGTAGAATTACCATGTTCTGGATCATCAGTGCTTTTAAGGGTGCTTGGGAGTCTGTCTCTGCTCAGAGGCTGCTCCTTGTAACAGCTTACACAGTGATAGCGTGAAAAGTGCCTTAATCTGCTCAAGACCAGTTCACTCCTTTCATCTTGTTATCGAGCAAATTGTTCACCGACAAAGTGACTTTGTCTTCCTGCGTGTTCAGTATCTACATTTTAGAGAGTTTTTTCAAATTTGATTTATTATTGTCATATACCTAGGTACAGTGAAAGGTTTTGCGTGCAGTCCAGGCAGATCATGTTGTACAAAGCGCCTTATGGTAAGAGAACAGAGTGAGGAATACAGTGTTACAGCTACAGAGGAGGTGCACAAAGTGAGATCAACGTTAAATTTGAGAGGTCCATTCAGAAATCTAGTAACAGCGGGAAGGAAGCTGTTTTTGAAACTTGTGTTTAAACTTTTGTATCTTCTGCCTGACGGAAGAAATTGGAAAAAGTTATGACCGAGGCGGGAGGAGTCTTTGATTATGTAACAAGTAGTGTAGATGGAGTCAATGGATGGAAATCTGATTTGCGTGACGATCTGGGGTGTGTTCACAACTCTCGGTAGTTTTTTAGTCATGTGCTGCGTAGTTGCCATACCAAGCCGTGATGTACCTGGTAGAATGTGGACATGCTGTTGTTATGGTATATTAATATTTTACGTATAATGTGTAGTATAACACAGTTTAGTACACA
Source organism: Chiloscyllium plagiosum (assembly GCF_004010195.1). NCBI lineage: Eukaryota > Metazoa > Chordata > Chondrichthyes > Orectolobiformes > Hemiscylliidae > Chiloscyllium > Chiloscyllium plagiosum. The sequence goes on from NC_057725.1 coordinate 58,989,428, forward strand.
AAATCAGGTGAATTGGCCACGCTAAATTGCCCGTAGTGTTAGGTTAAAGGGGTAAATGTAGGGGTATGGGTGGGTTGCGCTTCGGCGGGTCGGTGTGGACTTGTTGGGCCGAAGGGCCTGTTTCCACACTGTAAGTAATCTAATCTAATCTAATCAAAATCCTGCAGTGTGCCCTATTGATTTATACAGCCCGTGTTTGGTCAGTGTTTGACCATTTAATCCTCTGACAGCATGATGGTATCTTAACTATTCTGTCTTTTTTAAAATCAGTGGGTGCAGATATTTATACAAAAATTCAAATCAGGATGTGGAACATTGAAATACCTTTACAAACAAAAGAGCCAAACCTTCATGAATTAAACATTAGACTCTTGTGAGTAAATAAAAAGCTGAAAACAGAAAATGCTCAAAATTAAAGTCTAATTACGCATGAGCATGAGTTACAGGCTGGGATCAAATTGAGAGATTCACCAGGTTTGTTTATAGTGAAAGTAAAAACAAACTGCCCCTCAGAATCATGTCAGATGGACCAGAAGTCTTAAAATCTGTTTTAAAACTGGTAACCTGGTAACTTGGTGGTACACAAAACATCCCTGGGGTCAGACCCCCATTCGTGGGGGGGGTCCTGACTTGCCTAATTCAGACAGTCAAGGCCTATCTGGAAAGGTTTCCTGAAGAAGGGCTCATGCCCGAAACGTCGACTCTCCTGCTCCTTGGATGCTGCCTGACCTGCTGCGCTTTTCCAGCAACACATTTTCAGCTCTGATCTGGAAAGGTACCAAACACATTGAGAGACTTCACCTGGTCAAACAGTAAAATTGAAGTGCTGGAGACAGCATGCGAATCTCCTAGCAGCCCAGCCACCCAACTCTCCCAGCACCACCATCACTAATGTGGCCGAATCTGTCGATCAGACACTGGGCTTACCCGTCATCTCAGAACTTGATCAAACCAAAGTGGAAGAAGGTCAGCCTTGGTCCCGAGGCGACGTTTGAAAAATTCATTCACAGAGTGTGGGTGTCGTTGGCAGACCAGCATTTATTGTCCATCTCTAGTTGCCCTTGAGGGGGTGATGGTGAGCTGACTCCTTGAATGTGCAATCCATGTGTATGTAGACCCACATTGTCGTGGGGGAGGGGAATTCCACAAATTTGAACCAGTGACAGTGAAGTAAAGATATATTTCCAAGGTCAGGATGGAGAGTGGCTTGGAGGCAAACTTGCAGGTAGTGTGTTCCTATGTATCTACTGGCCTTGTCCTTCTAGATGGAAGAGGTTGTGCATTTAGAATGTGCTGTCTAAGGATCTTTGGTGAAGTCCTGCAGTTCATCTTGTAGATAGTATACACTGCTGCTACTGAGTGTCTGTGGTGGAACGAGTGGTTGCAGTACCAATCAAGCGGGCTGCTTTGACCTGAATGATGCCGAGCTTCTTGAGTGTTGTTGGAGCAGCACCCATCTTGGTAAGTGAGGACTATTCCATCACACTGCTGACTTGTGCCTTGTAGATGGTGGACAGGCTTTGGGAGTCAGGGGATTAGTTGTGTATTGTAGGATTCCTAGCCTCTGACCTGCTCTTGTAATAGGTCAGAAACTAGCCACAAATAGTGGCTAGTCCAGTTTTGGTCATTGATAGCCCCAGGAATAAATTGGGGATTCAGTGGCAGTGGTGTCATTGAATGTCAAATGGGGATGATTAGATTCTATTTTATTGGTGATCGTCATTGCTTATGATGTCAATGTCACTTGGCAATTGTCAGCCTAAGCCTTGATATTGTCCAGACCTTGTTGCATTTGAACGTGGGCTGATTCAGGATCTGAGGAGTTGCAAGTGGCGCTGAACATTGTGCAGTCATCGGTGAACATCCCCACTTCTGACTTTACGATGGAGGGACGGTCATTGATAAAGATGCTGAAGATGGTTGGGCCTAAGACACTGCCCTGAAGAACTCCCTGGAGCTGAGGTAATTGACCTCACAAGAACCACAGCCATCTTCCTACGTTCTGGCCATGTCACCAAACAAAGGGGGGCTGCTCCTTTTCGCTTGTGTGTTTCTTGAGCTCCTTGATGCTGCCGTTGGTCAAATGCTTCATTGAAGTCAAAGGACACTCCCGTTTAAGAAGAACATCATTTCCCAATTGTGTACCACCAAACTCCTGCAATCCATGTGCATGTAGACCCACATTGCCGTTTGGGTGGGAATTCCAGGAATTTGAACCAGTGACCGTGAAGAAACGAGGGGCTCCAGCTTCAGCATTCCTTGTATTGTGGTGAAGAGGGAATAGGTGAAGTCTTCATCCCCAGGGATTATTTAGCTCAAGTCCCTGTTCCTCTTTTTAAAATTGGAAAAAAAATACGCAACCTGTGAAAATGGATTTATTTTTACTTCTAGGACAAAGCGAGGACTGCAGATGCTGGAGATCAGAGTCAAGAATGTGGTGCTGGAAAAGCACAGCAGGTCAGGCAGCATCCGAGGAGCAGGAGAATCAAAGGTTTCGGGCATAAGCCCTTCATCAGGAATTTTTACTTCTAGCAAGCAGAAAGTTGCCAGTGCCTTGAGTAAAAGAGGCTATTGGTGCTTGGTCTTTACAGCAGGGCCACATGGTTTCGAGGGTGCAGGGGGAATCCTGAGATGGAAGGTTGAATGCATGCTGTGAGTACAAAGGAACCTCGATTATCCGAATATCAATTATCCAAAAGAGAGCTCAAGGTACCGATTAGAATTCCTACATCAAATTGGTATTTCCAACACCGATCGCGCGTTTTGTTTACAATGATTAAAACCGAACTCTGCTCACTGAAATGCTGCCGCGAATGGTCCTGGACATCGATGGGAGCCCAGGCACCGTCTCCAAATGATTTTCCGCCCGCCCCCTCTCTCTCTCTCTCTCTCTCTCTCCCCACACTTTCCCTGGAATTCTACACAGGGGTGTACCCTAAACCCCCCTTCCCCAGATAATCTCTCCAACATTGAACCTTACAAGGCAAAGATGGAACTTGTCAAAAAGTTGTAGTAAAACATTTGTGTGCGCGCGTGCGCTATTTGGAGACTCACCCCCCCCCCTCATGGTGGCTGGAGGGGGGCGGGGGGGAGGCGTGTGGAGGTGAGTGCTTCAGCAATGCTGCAGGTCCCTTACACACAAGTGTGTGTCTATTCAGAAACCAAACCCTGAGACAGAGAGGAGGAGCAAGGCAGGCAGAGAGAGGAAAAAGGAAACTTCAGAAAACTCCGAGCCCCAGAGGAGCGGCATTGAATCGGTGAACCGAATAATCAAATTTCTGAATGAAATTGTGCCCGCCCATCTCATTCGAGGTTCCTCCGTACATTGATTGGTTCAGGGGTCATAATGTTGTGGGTACAGTTGACAGGTGCACTTCCTCATGAGCAGCCCTTCCATTGAGCAAGTCAATATTGTTTCAAGCAGATACAAATTGAAGGCTTCAACTTCGTGCCAAGTATCATCCATATAAAGCCTTTGGCCTGTACATCTGCATCAAGCAATCTAGGATGGAATTCAGCTCAAACATATATGGACAGAACATCTTTAACTCAATCCAGGCATACCTCTTGCTGTTGCAATGTACATTTTTTTCCAGTTTATACAGCAGTTATTCTTTTAAGCTATGGAATGTAATTGTACCTGGAAAGCATTCAGAGGCGGTTCACTACAGTGATGAAAAACCTTTTTAATGAGGAGTGATTGAGCAGTTCTGATACATACTTGCTAGAGTTTTGAAGAATGGTGTGCGATGTAGTTAAGATGTATAGGATGCGTAGGGGAATGACTAAATAGATGGAGAGGATGCTTTTCCTGATGAGGAAAGTTAGAATGAGAGGCCATAACTTTAAGATGAGGGGTAGCAGAATTTAATTTTAAAAAAAAAAGATGAGGGAGAATTACTTGTCCAAAAGGGTTGGGAATCAATGGAATTCACTATTCCAAAGTGGGACGGATGCCAGCAAACTGAAAAAGTCTGAGAAGGAGATAGACAGAAATTTAATTAGTTTTTGGAATCCTGATGAAGGGCGTTTGCCCGAAACGTCTATTTTCCTGCTCCTCTGATGCTGCCTGACCTGCTGTGCTTTTCCAGCACCACTCTAATCTAAACTCTGGTTTCCAGCATCTGCAGTCCTCACTTTTGCCTAGAAATTTAATTAGTGACAGGTTGAAGAGTTATGTAGAGTGAGGAGGAAAGCCATTCAGGGTGAGGTGAGATCAGCCATGATTGTATTGAATGTGAGAGCAGGTTCAATGGGCTGAAGAGTCTACTCTTGCTCCTAGTTATTATGTAACCGTTGGAAGCACATTTGCGAGGTAATTCCAGTACTTGGTCTTCAAGTTGTGCACTTGTTAAATTATAAGTGTTAGCAGCTGTTTTAAAATGCCACCCATTATCATCGCAGCATTCGTTCTAATCCAGGGCTCAGAGGTTAAAGAACATAAGAGCAGGAATAGGCCATTTAGCTCTTCCAGTCTGCTTCACCATCCAAATGATCGTGGCTGATTTCATAGAATCCGTACAGTGTGGGAGCAGCCCATTTGAATCCATTGAGTCCACGTTGAATCTCCAGAGAGCATCCCCCACAGACCCACCCCTCTACGCTATCCCTGTAACCCTGCACTTCCCATGGCTGATCCACCGAGCCTTAACATCACTGGATACTTTGGATAATTTAGCATGGCCAATCCACCTAACTTGCACACCTTTAGACTGTGGGAGAAAACTAGACCACCCAGAGGAAATTCTTGTAGACATGTGGAGAATAGGCAAACTTAGCACAGACAGACAGTTGTCTGAGAGTGGAATTGAACCCAAGTCCCTGGCGCTGTGAGGCAGCAGTGCTAACTACTAAGCCACCTTGCCGCCTCGATTTGGTTGTGCTGTCAGCTCCACTTCCCTGTCTGTCCCCTCATAACCCTCTACTCCCTTGTCTATTAAAACTCTACACAGCCTTGAATGCGTTTTGAAGACCTGGCCTCCATTACCTTCGGGGAAAGTGCATTCACATTCGAACAAACCTCAGAGAAAAAGTCTTCCCTCATAAAAGGAAGCACCTGGGATCCACCCTAACCTTCTCCTTAAGGTTTTATATGTTCCAATAGGATCATCACATTTTTCTGAGCTCCAGTGGATGTGGGCCTAACGTGCTCAACCTTTCTTAATAGTATACACCCTTCTTCCCAGGAATGATTTGAACTGAACTGCTTCCAAAGCATAATTGCATGTTTGTTCAAATAAAACAAAACTCTACACAGTATCCCAGATGTGGTCTTGCCAACACCCTTTATAGTTGCAGTAAAACTTTCCTATTTTAATATTTCACACCCCTTGCAATAACACCACTATTCCACTCATCTATCCATTCACCAGCTGTACCTGCGTGAGAACTTTGTGATTCATATAGCAAGTCCTACGATCTCTCTCCCTTTAAATACTAAACTGCTTTTCTTATCATGCCAACATGGGAAGGTTCACATTTGCCCACCTTTGAAAATGTAGTGTCGCTAAAGGATTCAGTTGTGAAATAAAAGACCAGGGGCATAGCTCAATCCACCATTGCACCAGAAATGCTAGAATCTATAGTTAATACGTAAAACATTGGATACTTGGGAGTATGGTCAGGTTGTAATCTCACAATGGAGTTTTCTGGGAGAGTAATGAATTCTTGGGAAATTGAGGGGTTCAGATGGTTTTTACTGAGAGGTAATGTATAAATAAACTGCTGGGATGAGTTTGAACGAGGTGGTGATATTTCTCTTTGTCAGAACATGTGCTATATAGTTTGTAGCAATTTTATTGATTATTATAGTAGCAGTGATGTTTGGTGGTACCAACGAATGGTCCTTCTGTCCGATTTATCAAGCACTGACTCTGCAACAAATTTCGTCAACTTGTGTGCAAACATGACATATTCAAAACTGTTCCTCTGACACACACACTGACTTGGAATAGCCTCACCGTTGTTTCCCAGGCAAAAATCTGGGAGTGTCCTCACCGAACTCGGTAATACACCTACACCACAGTAGTTCAAGAAGAAAGCTCATCCCCAGTTAGTTGAGGAGCATTGACCCAGTTCTTGTCTTCAGAAATGTCAAGCATGGTAAGCGAAAGGGCAAACTGTATAAAAGTGCCTTTGAAAACCTCCCACCTTTCTGTATCTATAAAAGCTTGTGGCTTTGAAAACCAGAAAGTGTTGGGGAAGACCCCACATTTCAACTTGCATCGACTGCCTGAGTGAGCGGTTGAAGCTTTTATTTCTCTCTCTCTCTCTCTCTCTCTCTCTCTCTCTCTCTCTTTCTCTCTCTCTCTGTGTCACCACCCTTCCCCCAACCCCCGGCATTACAATGTGGATAGGTCGCGGTCATATTTGGGACTCCCTGCAGGACGACTCATTCAGTGAAAGTGCAGCTAGTTTCTGCCTGTCAAGTATGAAGCTTTGGATTTACGGTTTAAGGGGCTGTACCATCCTGTGCTAATGTTGTTGTGTGACAGATTTGTAGATCTGTTGAGCTGCTGTCAGGAAATGGTGCAGGATGGTCTGGGACTAACAAAACTCTCAATCTGAATGATTGCTGATTGTAAAACTTTGTCATAATTGGCCTTCTGTGATCTTTTCAAACAGTTTACGCCCTGTTTGGTGTATTTGCAATGTAATCACTTTTGCAATGCGATAGCCAATTTGTGGATGTAGGTTTGCTCGCTGGGCACTACATTGGACAAACAGGCATTACAGTGGTTAGCACTGCTGCCTCACAACGCCAGAGACCCGGGTTCAAAAATGTGCAGGTTAGGTGAATTGGCCAAGTTAAATTGCCTGTAGTGTGTTAGGTGAAGGGGTAAATGTAGGGGAATGGGCCTGGGTGGGTTGCGCTTCGGCAGGTTGGTGTGGACTTGTTGAGCTGAAGGGCCTGTTTCCACACTGTAAGCAAGTAAAGTAATCTAATCAAAACTAGCCACCAGGATACATGAACACCAGCTAGCCACAAAACGACATGACCTTTTCTCACTAGTATCCTCACATATGGATGAGAAAGGACACCACTTCGACTGGGACAACACATCTGTCCTAGGACAAGCCAAACAAAGACACACAGAATTCCTAGGAGCATGGCATTCCAACCGGAACACTATCAACAACACATCGAGTTAGACCCCATCTACCACCCCTGAAAAAAAGAATGGGAAGTGACTTCACCACAGGAATTGATGTCACCAACCCAAAGAAACCCAAACATGTAAATAGAAAGCAGGAATTATCAGCAGTGCTTCACCCGGAGCCCACTGAAGATGTTACCTAGTAGGGTGATGAAACGTCTGGAAATGAACCTTCCAGCTCAGTGAGCAAACCTACATCCAGAACCTCAACCTGACCTACAAATCTTCTCAAAACTGGCTGGCCAATTTGTGTACAGCAAGGTCCCACAAGCAGCAGCATTATCAAGACATGATCAAAATACCAGCCAGGCGACAAGGCAAATACAATTGCTCTTTCAAAATGAGGTCCTTTCAAACTACTGGAGTGGGCAGATGGATCCTTTGTATAATAGCTGTCCTGTGAATCAGTAGCTCCAACAGTGCAGTACTCCACTGAGTCTGCTGCCTCAGGTGAGGGGGGTCACCCACAGACTGGATCACAGTCGATGCTGCTGTATTGTGGCACAGTGGCTCTGTGGCTTCACAGGACAAGGGAACTCAGCTTGGATTCCAACCTTGGGCAATTGTTTGTGTGGAGTTTTGCACCCTCTCCCTACGTCGGCGTAGGTTTCTTCCAGGTGCTCTGGTTTCCTCCCACAGTCCGAAGATGTGTAGGTTAGGCGGATTGGCCATGTTAAATTACTTGTAGTGTCCAGAGATGCGCAAGCCAGGAACATGCAGGGTTACAAGCTAGGGGGTTGGGCCTGGGTGGGATGCCGTTCGGAGAGTCGATGGGCCGAATGGCCTGCTCCCAAATTGTGGGGAATCTGTTCTGTTCTGTGGAAGGTTGTTGCCTGAGGGGTTCCTTGCTTAAGCAAGTCACCCTGTAATGTTGTTTTTAAGGTATCTACAGTACTTAACTGGGTGAACTTTAGCAACGTCACACCTCTGTCACACGCTGTCAACACCTGACTAGTAAGCATGATGGAAGATGCAAGAGCACAAAAGGCTGGAGGGAGCCAGCCTGAGAGTGTCACACAACCCCCACGCTCAAAGACGGCAAAGTAATACAATTACCCGGTGTCTGTGTGCGCAGCTGAGCATTTGTTTGACAAAGGACCACGGAGGCTGCATGCTGCTGTTTCGTTTCTCATCTTTCCCTCACAATTACCTTGCTGAAAAGGAGTGGGCTGGCTGCACTGAAAAAATTCTCTCTCTCTCTCTCTCTCTCTCTTTCTTCTCTCTTTGTCTCTCACTCTCTCTCTTTGTCTGTCTGTCTGTGTCTCTGTC
>NC_057725.1:58998324-59002575 GCF_004010195.1 Chiloscyllium plagiosum
CCTGGCCTCCACAGTCTTTTGTGGCAATGAATTCCATAGATTCACCACTCTCTGGCTGAAGAAGTTTCTCCATATCTGTGTTCCGAATGGTCTCCTCTTTATTCTAAGGCTATACCCTTGGGTCCTAGTCTGGGTCCCAATATCTACTCTCTGTTCCCCATTCCCCCCCCCCCCCCATCCTTTATCCCTGCAAACACCATGGCAATCAGAGGCAGATTGTTGAATGTGCCATTTATATAACCTGGCTCTCTTGTAACGTTTGGTATGTTCATGGTAGCAGGCAGTCATGTTTATTGCACTGGTGTAAGACCTCTCTTGGCAATATCCATGCTTCTGACCAGGATTCGTGCATTACTAACCTTAATGACCTATCCACACACCAACTTGCCTCGGATATGTTCACACCCACCAGATCCAAATCACAGGTTGTAAATAACTGATGGCATTCAGCACCAGAATACTAGGTTATCTGTAAGTTTTTAAGAAAAGTCCTCTCGCAGTAAGTGTCTCCTTGATGCTCCAGGTTTTTAGATGACAGTCACTTTATATTAGATGTCACAAGGGGATGATGAAAGCTTGAAAAGGCATCAGTGATCTGAACTAAACTATCCACTCGTTGATTGTCTTTTTGGGTCGTCACTATTTGTGGTGTGAACTAGTCAGGAATAACTTGCTGCAAAATCAGTACAGGTCATTCTGCTATAATGCACGTTTTGTTAACATGAATTCACTATAACACGATTGACGAATTGAGGACACTGTTTCTAAAGTGCAAAATTTTAAAGTGTGTATCGGCTCTAATGCAATTCCGACCCTGTTAGTTCAAACAGTGCTACTATCGTGCGATTTTCCTATTGCACAGAACCCAACTCTCTACTGGATCTCCTATGGTATACTATGGTATAGCAGAACTAATGTACTGATGGTGTATTTCACAAGAGACTGTTCCAGTTTTTGAGAACCTTGTCACTGTTTGAGGGTCTCTGGGAGTGTATTTGGAAAGACACTGCAGTAGTAATTGTGTTTTGAGAGGTCTGTGACAGTGTTTGAAGGGTCTGTGAGTTTGAATGAAATTCCCCTGTCACCCTTCTGAACTCCGTCGAGAACAGACCCAGAGTCCTCAAACCCTCCTCATTCGGCACGCCCTTCATCCCCAGGGTCATTCTTGCGAAGCTTCTGCATGCCTCCAGCACACCCGCCCTTAGACATGGGGTCCAGAACTGCTCTCAATATTCCGAATGTGGTCTGACGAGAACTTTAAACAACCTCAGCAGTACTTTCCTGCTCTTGTGTTCTAGCCCTCTCAAAATGAATGCAAGCATCACATTTGCCCGCCTAACTGAATTTGCATGTTAGCCTTAAGAGAATCCAGAATTAGAAGTTTCAAGTCCCCTTGGGCTTCAGATATCTGAAAACCTTCTACATTTAGAAAATAGCCTCGATTTTTCATACCAAATTGCATTACCTCGCACTTTCCTGGATTGTATCCTATCTGCGACTTCTTTGTCCACCCTCCTTAGCCTGTCCAAGTCCTTCTGCAGCCTCTCTGCCTCAACACTGTGTCTGACTGTCCACCTGTCTTTGTGTCACCTGCAAACTTAACAAAAATATCTTCAGTTGCTTTGTCTGGATTGATTGTCAATGTGTAATGTGAATAGTTGCGCTCTCAACACTTTTCCCCAGTGAAACTCCCATTAGTCACCGGCTGCCATCCTGAAGAAGGCCCCTTTTATCCCCTACCTTCTACCAGTCAGCCATTCCTCTATCTCTGTCAGCACCTTGCCCCTAGCACGTGGGTGCTTATCTAATTTAGCAGCCACCTATGCAGCACCTTGTCAAAGGCTTTCTGGAAATCCACACAGATCATGTCCGATGTCTAACTTTGTATTCCTTGTGTGACTGACTCTCAAATCTGTCTAGCATCAGCATAAAAGTTTCATGGCTTTTTAAAAAAAAAAATGTTTTGAGTTTCTATTCTTATCACCAAGATCACAGTTCTCTACATTATACTCCAAGTTCCACCTCGCTGCCCACTCAGTGAAACTATCTTTATCATTTTACAATATCTTTGTGTCCTTCTCACAACTTGGATTCCCACCTAGTTTTTGTATTGTCAGCAGACTTGCTATTTTCAGTCTCTGTGCCTAGGTCATTTATGTGGATCATAAATAGCTGAGGGTCTATCACGGATTCTTGTGATGCCTTGGACGACAAAGGATTTCAATACGATTAAATCCCAAAGGATTTTTGTGGTGTCGTGGTAGAGTCCCTATCTCTGAGTAAGGAGGCCAGGATTCACATTCCATCTCCTTGAGGTGTGTAATCGTTTCCTAACCACTTTATTTATACTGAGTGATGCAGCAGCTATTGGTAATGGTCACAGAACAGGCATGCCCAAGAGTTACAAGTTCTCAATGTTCAGTTCTCCACAGCAGTTAGGGGGAAGTCTTACAGCAAGCTTTTTAATTGGTCACTGAGGACATTTCGGGGGTCATGGGAAGGACAGTAAAAAAGATCACAGGCAGGGACAAAAGTAAATGAGGTCTGGATGAGTTGGAGTGGACTCCGAGGTAGCAGTGTCAATTTTTGAAGCTTTCACTGTAAGGAGCAGAACTGAGCTAAACAGCATTTGAGTAGATGTTCGACAGTGGTAGACCACCCTGGGCTTTGTGTAGCTGCACAGCAGTAGACTGCCCTGGACTACTTTTGACTAGAAACCGAGCTGGACTGGACTATAAGTACTATGGGCTGGCTCTGGTGTAACAGTGATATTGTTCCAACTCCTAATGCCATGTTAACCCACCAGTACGTGTCTGTGTTGTCTCCCCCTTTGTTTTTGAATAGAAGTGAAGTTACATTTGCCAATCTGCAATCTGCTGGAAATGTCTTAAAATCTCGTAAATATTTGAAAACCCTAACCAGTGCATTCACTGTTTACACTGCTTCCTCTTTTAATATGAGCGGGATCAGTTTTGGGGTCCCTTTAAATTCCACGAATACCTTTTAATCTCATTTCAATGACTTTGTGAATGCCTTATCAATGTTCAGTTAATCCCTGTAATAATACTATCTATAACTGCAGATTACAGACAATAGAATGTTTGTCTGCATTATATTTTGCAGGAGACAATGAATAACATAATAATGAGAGCACAGTATTCCCCTGTACGATATTCCACCAGGTGGAATTTTTGTATGTATGATATTTTGGGGCACTTTGCCTGTTTCTAATCTGCCACAAACTGCGGAATGCCCGTTGTACATTAAAGGTAAAGTCGCCATAGTCCTACCAGACCATCGGACTGCACTGTCCGAGAGATACGATTGAAGCTGGTTTAATCTGAGGGCCACCATGCCTCAGGCAAGGGGAGAGTTTTGAGAGGGAAAGTCCTCTGTGGTAACAGTATACATTACACCCTATAGAAATGGGATAACTGGAATAATGAAGCTCTGTATAGTTATTGACTCAATTGACCAAACTTGTTGAGTGGGCAGACACCACGACTATCTAGTCAAGTCATACTTTAGATTATTACTTTAGATTAGATTAGATTACTTTAGATTACTTTACAGTGTGGAAACAGGCCCTTCGGCCCAACAAGTCCACAACGCCCCGCCGAAGCGCAAACCACCCATAGCCCTACATTTACCCCTTACCTAACGCTACGGGCAATTTAACATGGCCAATTCACCTAACCTGCACATCTTTGGACTGTGGGAGGAAACCGGAGCACCCGGAGGAAACCCACGCAGACACGGGGAGAATGTGCAAACTCCAAACAGTCAGTCGCCTGAGGCGGGAATTGAACCCGGGTCTTTGGCGCTGCGAGGCAGCAGTGCTAACCACTGTGCCGCCGTGCCGCCCACACATGTCCTCCAACAACCCACCCTCCCCTCCCAGCACCTTCCCCTGCCACCACAGGAATTGCAAAAACTGCGTCCACACCTCCCCCTCACTTCCATCCAAGGCCCCGAAGGAACCTTCCACATCAATCAAAGTTTCACCTGCACCCCCACACATGTCATTTACTGTATCCATTGCTCCCGATGCGGTTTCCTCTCCACTGGGGAGTCTGGACGCCTTCTTGCAGAACGCATCAGAGCACATCTCCGGACTCCTGCACCAATCAACTCCACCGCCCCGTGGCTGAACATTTCAGCTCCCCCTCCCACTCTGCTGAGGACATGCAGATCCTAGGCGTCCTCCACCGCCACTCCCTCACCACCCGCGCCTGGAGGAAGAACGCCTCA
>NC_057725.1:59002591-59005530 GCF_004010195.1 Chiloscyllium plagiosum
CTCACCTACCTTCCCCTCCAGCCCCACCCCCTCCCATTTATCTCTCAGTTCCTGAGGCTCCCAGCCTCATTCCTGATGAAGCGCTTTTGCCCGAAACGTCGATTCTCCTGCTCCTCGGATGCTGCCTGACCTGCTGTGCTTTTCCAGCACCACGGTAATATTGACTGCAGGGAACCGTAACACTTTGTGACTTATTGGAGACCGTGGGCTGCCATCTAACATAGTGTGACAGCAGTTTTATAAACGATGTTTTCTTACCTGAAATTACTGCAACTAGTTTTTGTGTGAAGGTACAAGCATTTAAAAGTGAAGTAGCATTAAACTGGATCACAGATGGAAGTCACCAAAGGAAATTACTGTGCATGTAGGAAGTCTGAAATAAAGACAGAAAATATTTGACAGGGAAAAGCTGGAGAAAGAGAAACAGTTAACACTTCAAGTTGATGATCTTTCCTCCAAATTGTGATGCTGAGTTGGTGCAGACCTAGTTAACTTGCTCATGACAAAATGTTAAAATACCTCCTTAAAATAATTGCCAAATTATTTGTCAGCAATAACACACTTGGAGATCAAAGCTTTGTTGCTTTTGTGTTTCATACCCCTATTCTTGTTGCTGTGTCCACCTTACCATCTTCAATGATTCAACCAGGTCCCTCTGCTGCTGAATCTCTTTTAAAATTGGAGCTTTTGTTCCAAATTGCCTCTCCCTATTCTTCCTGGCACAGTCAGTTGTCCATCACCTGTCTGCCCATTCCGCTAACTTGTTTACATCCTGTTGGAGCGCTGCACTATCCTTCCGGCACTTTATCGCATGACCTTTGGAAATCTGTGTAGACTACACTACACTAACCATCAGTTTTACGATTGTACTTTTCCAGTGGGACTGGTTGGGCTTTGACTTTAAAATCTGGTCCAGTACATGCAGTGGTGGGTGAGCAATACAATGTGTGGGAAAACACCATGATAGTCCCAGTGCTTTGTGGCACGTAGCTGACCCAGTCCCATTTCTGGATGGCTTCCCCCCCCCCCCCACCCCCCCCCAATACAACACTCAATGTATGAAACCTTTTATTTGATTGCGTTGTTGCACCATATGTTATGAGGAATCTATCCTACATCTTGTGCTTTTATGTTGCTGAGACTAGAAAGAATTGTTTGACCTTAATTAAAAGGGTTTCCATCTATTCGGTACCATTAACAGAACTGCCCGAGGCACTTTTCCTCCTCTTCCTTTAACAGTGTGACCTGGCTAATAATTATCCTTTTAATTAAGACCAACAAAAAGTCATCTGACCATTTATCACATTACTGTTTGTGTGAGCTTACTGTACACAAATTGTCTACCATATTTCCTACAATACAATGCTGCTTACGCTTCATAAATACTTGGTTACCTGTGATGTGTTCTGTGGTGTTCCATGACTGCAAAGTGTACGATATAAATGAAAGTCTTTTCTTTCTAATTCATTCTAGACTTCTGTGCGTGTCGCTGTCAATTTCTGTTTCTGTTTGTTTAGCTCACCAGTTTTTTTTTTGGTCCAGGTAATTTGTTATTATGCCCCGTCCCTTTTCTCCAAAATGCTTTGATTTCTTGCTGATGTTTGACCAAATAATCCGTTTTACACTGTACGAGTTTCAATTGTGTAAGAGCTGAGGGGTTTTACAGGCAGATATGGCCCTTTTCTTGTGAATTTTGTGTGTGTGCAATTGCACTGAATGTTGCTGTTTAGTGAAGGGAAACACCACAGGAGTGTTACGGCCTGTTGTTTCTTTGAAGGGCAGAGTCTGTCTGGGTAGGAGTTGAATATAGAAAGGTACTGCTGTATTTAGTTATTCACTGGATGAGCCCTGTGTTTGTGACACTTCCAGTGGCGCAGGTTTACAGAGTGTGTTTGTGTGATTGTTCATGCACAGGGTTTCTGATCTTAGTCAGTTTGGTGCCAGTAAACAGTGGGTGACCTAAAATCTGAATGCTTAATACCTCCTCCCTCCTTTTCCCAGTACTAGGGAGATAGGGACCAGAGAGGCCATGGGCAGAATTTGAAAATGAGAATTTTACAACTGCAATTTTGCTAAACTAGACCCCATTGCAATGAATGAGGACAGAGGAATATTACTTGGGAAAAATCACAATGGGGGCAGCAATTTCATTCACTGGCTGCTATTTGATCCTTTCAGCTCAGCACTGTCCTCATGACCTGACCCACCTGTTGATCTACCTTCACACCTATCTGCTCCACCCTCCTCACTGACCTATCACCTTTACTCACACCTTCACCCACCTATTGCACTCTCAGCTACCTTCTTCCCAGGTCATCCCCCCCCACCATTTATCTCTCCACCCCCAAGGCTCTCAGCCTCATTCCTGATGAAGGGCTTTTGCCCAAAACGTCGATTTGCCTGTTCCTCGGATGCTGCCTGACCTGCTGTGCTATCTATATGGACTTCAGCAAGATGTTCGACAAGGTTCCCCATGGGAGACTGATTAGCAAGGTTAGATCTCATGGAATACAGGGAGAACTAACCATTTGGATACAGAACTGGCTCAAAGGTGGAAGACAGAGGGTGGTGGTGGAGGGTTGTTTTTCAGACTGGAGGCCTGTGATCAGTGGAGTGCCACAAGGATTTGTGCTAGGCACTCTACTTTTTGTCATTTACATAAATGATTTGGATGTGACCATAAGAGGTACAGTTAGTAAATTTGCAGATGACACCAAAATTGGAGGTGTAGTGGACAGCGAAGAGGGTTACCTCTGATTACAACAGGATCTGGACCAGATGGGCCAATGGGCTGAGAAGTGGCAGATGGAGTTTAATGCGAGGTGCTGCATTTTGGGAAAGCAGGACTAATACACTTAATGGTAAGCTCCTAGGGAGTGTTGCTGAACAAAGAGACCTTGGAGTGCAGGTTCATAGCTCCTTGAAAGTGGAGTCACAGG
>NC_057725.1:59006302-59019266 GCF_004010195.1 Chiloscyllium plagiosum
AATGAGCTGCCAGAGGAAGTGGTGGAGGCTGGTACAATTGCAACATTTAAGAGGCATCTGGATGGGTATATGAATAGGAAGGGTTTGGAGGGATATGGGCCGGGTGCTGGCAGGTGGGACTAGATTGGGTTGAGATATCTGGTCGGCATGGACGGGTTGGACCGAAGGGTCTGTTTCTGTGCTGTACATCTCTGTGACTCTAATCTATAGCAACTGCAGTACCCACATTAGCCTTGTTATTTGACCCCATCTGACTGTGAAGTGTCTGTGCCATTTATCTTGGATGTTCTTTGTTCTGCAATCCAGTTTTAAAGTGATTATTTATTATTTTCCCCAGCACTTCCAAGTTCTTGCTCGATGAGTGATTGTCATAAAAGTGTATTAACCTTGTTCTATATTGGCAAGTGGCTACAAGTGAGGTTTATCCTCCTCCTCTGAACATACTTTGTTACAAAGATACAGCAAACTATGTTTATAATATAAAATTAATACCTCAATCTGTCATCATACAGAAGTCTGAAATATAAACGAACAAGCAGTGTTCTTTTCATTTTCTACTTCATGTTCTCTTGTTAACTTTCTAAATAAAAGTATTCAGAAATTCTTTTCATTCCTTTTACATTCAACCATTCCTTTCCCCAAAATGCCCCTACTTTCTTCAAGGTGCTGATCTCCTGATGGGGTCAGATTTCTTGTCAATGGTTGCCCTCTCTCTAATTCTTTCTTTATAGCGGTGACTGCACTTCCAAGGAACATAACTTAACAGCAGAAGTGGAGCACTCACCATCTTCTGGGGTAAAGAATTGCACAGATTCTAACCCCTTGGGTGAAGATGTTTCTCCTCGCCTCATTCCTAAATGAATAACACCCCATCCTGAAATTGTGATCCCAAACACTAGAATCCCTACAGTGTGGAAGCAGGCCATTCGGCCCAACAAGTCCAGACTGACCCTTCGAAGAACATCCCACCCAGACCCATTCCCCTACATTTGCGTCTGACTAATGCGCCTCACCTCCACATCCCTGGACACGATGGGACAATTTAGCACGGGCAATCCGCCTAACCTGTACATCTTTTGATTGTGGGAAGAAATTGGAGCACCTGGAGGAAACCCACGCAGACACGGGGAGAATGTGCAAATTCCACGCAGACAGTCACCCGAGGCTGGAATTGAACCGGGGTCCCTGGTGCTGTGAGGCAGCAGTGCTCACTGCTGAGCCGCTATGCTGCTGCACTCCAAAGTCTCCTTCCTCATGATCACTGCAACCTACAGTCCTCCGAGGTCTCAGCATTTCTCCATCCTTGACCTCTTACATTCCCTTGGCTCCACTATTGACAGTTGTGCCATCATCAATAGGAACTCTAAACTCTGAAGTTTCTCCTTTACCACATAACTTTTAAGGAATTCTTTTAAATTTACCTCTTTGACCATGACTTAGATTCATGTGACCTTCTGTGGTGTGGTGCCGCAATTTGACTGCTCATGTTCCTGTAATGCTTATTGGGCCATGTTTTTATGTTGAAAGTGCTGCATAAGAAGAACAAGTTGTTGTTTGATCTCTGCTCTGCTGCTGCTATTGCAGACTCCCATTTTGTTGCAGAGTAATAATTAATTGAAATCATTCGTGATTCTATTGCATGCAATGTTTAGATTTTTGTAGGAAAAGAAAGCACAAGTGCAGTTGAACTACTGCTGGCTATTCTCAAGAGTACCATCTACTCCCAGGCGAACATTCCAAGCAGGGCCTCTGAACATTACTGACTCTGAAACATTATCAGAAACAATTCAGCTACAGAGTCTGGAGCCAAATTAAACTTTTGGCTGAACTGTCTTTAATTGCATTCCCTTTTGTTTTTGCAAACACGAGCACGCTAAGCTTGTTTCTTTTTGCAAGCTGTTGGAGATGGGTGAACTGCCCTTAATATAAAACAAATTCCTCTTCAGACCTTCTTCTGCAGCAGTGGCTATACATCAGATGTATGTCACCAGGCGCAAATTGCTTTTGGCACTCTGATATCACAAAAGGTGCTATATAAATGCAGGACGTTTGCCTTCCATTCTTCACTGAATATGTTGTTTGCATGTGTTGCGCCTCAGTGTCATGCACTCCATCTTGCAGCTATTTCATCCATTGTAGTGAGACAGCAAATGTGGAACAAGATGCCAGTTGTTCAGTTATTTCCCCTGGCTTTTCCCCTCTGCGTTGAAAGTATTGGCAACTTGATGGGGCCGTTCTCTGACACCTAAGGCCAGTGCTGATCCTCTGTGAATGTCAGGGAGCTGTTTTGCCTGGTTGTGGTTGGCACTGCGTGGGGTGGTGTTCACCACTGGGTCTATTTCTGTCGACAGCAGGGTGATCTTGCCAGCACCTTTTTATTTTCACATCTAGATGTGAGTTGCATTCGACCTACTGAGATCAGCTTAGCCCGAACTGCTGATTGACTGCCTGACCTTGGTGAAGGTTGGCTGTGCTAATTTCTGAGCTGACGTTTGTGAAACTTCATTTGGAACCCAAGTCAAGTGTTCATCTTTACCTGCCCACTGTGCATTTTTGAGGTGTAAATCTGCATATCGATTTTGAAAGCCAAGCGATTAACTTTTTTTTTATTCAGAAATTAAAAATGGTATAAAGCTTGAGATCAGATTGTGTCATTTATCCCAAAAAAAAAATGCTTTGGAGGTATGTATTTGGAGAGTGCTTTCTAACACATTTTAAATTGAAGATTATAGAGTGAAACAGAAATCAATTTTTTTCTCTATAATATGTGCCAATCTGAAATGCAATTGTCACAAAAGAAGCCATAACAGGCATACAGCCCGAGCACTGTGTCAGCAGCAAGACTCCTGTGCACACTACCATGAGGATGAGGATGAGGAGGGGAACAATAGTTTCTACAATAGTTTCTAAGCAATTGGTTTGGGATTGGTGCTTTCGGTTGCTGTAGCGGTAGAGAAAATAGAAAGCTGAACTCTGCCTGATAGACTGTGCTCGGAAACCAAGCCAGAGAGAGAGAGAGAGAGAGAGAGCGAACAGTAATAGCTCAGTTGCTCTGTAGAGGAAGTACGCTCATTCAGCTGATATCAATGTTAAACAGCTTCCCTCGGGGGCACACAGCCACAGTCCTCTGCACCCCTCTCCTCCTCTCCTGTCCTCAGCTTTACCCTCCAGCCTTTCCCACAGACCAGTCAGTGAGTGTGTGCGCTGAAGGATTATTTGGTTGGAGTCAGCGTCTGTGTGGCCTCGCAGGTCGTATTTCAAGACTTTTGTTTTATCTTGTTAATCTGTTGTTTGTGATAGTGCAAATAAGCCAGGCTTTTTTTTCTCTATCTGACTCTTGCTGGAGCTGAAGCAACTTTGAACTGTGCTGCTGCATTTTATTCTTTTCAGTTCCCTCAAAGGCTGCAACCTCTGGATTTGTTGCTCAACGATTTTGAAATGGATTCTCAATTGTCAACAGCCCCCCATCCACTGAGGGTTTTTGAGGGCTAGCTGCAGGGGCTGCAGCTGTCCAATTTTAACAGAACCCCGTAAATGGCTTAAACACATCCTGACCGTGGTGGCTGGGCTTGAAAATGCTCACTCGTCTTTGTAATTTGTTACACCGAGGAATGGGAAGAAGAGGTTTGGGGTGTTGGGAATGCTATGTCTCGATGCCTGATCTGATCCCCACTACCTTTAACTGGGTTGACTGAGTCAGCTTGCTCAATTCACCCTCTCATGTTATAGTGACAGCAGTAAAGGTTGATGGTGTTTCGATTTAAATTAAACCTCTCCAGTCAACCCGCCTATCTGTGTACTGCAGCTTTCACTGATACCCAGCTGGTTGGTCCACATTGCTCAACTAAACCACTCGTGTGTTGCAAAATGGGCAGGTCCCAGGTACCCACACCCCCTTATTCCAAAAGGGGCTTTGGAGAGCGTTTTACAATTAGTCTCAAGGACTGGGAAAGGAAGAGGAGGAATTGTGTCTGTGGTTCCTACTTGTGACTCGCTTCCAACCTTGTGGGCAGAAACGTTACACTCCCCAAAGTCTAATAGCCATGAGCCAATTTCCATATTTTTAATAAGGCCAGGTTCTAAAAAGCTCTGACTGCCAATGATTTGGTTGTTTAACCCCAAACGCAAGTGAGCCAACACCTTTGTGGGAAAATATGCATATTAAGTGGAAACATAATGAACTAATTTCAAATGAAGGACTCTTTGTGATACCTTTTGTATTTCTCCCTCTCCCTCTCCCTCTCCCTCTCCCTCTCCCTCTCCCTCTCTTTATATATATAATGTATAGCCAAAATGAGTTCATTTATACTGCAATGTAATGTATGTTTTAGTGCACGTGTGTATAACAGTACCCGTGACTTTGATATTTCACCCAGATATTTAAATAGTGAACTGCCTGATTATTAGAGGCTATGGAGTGTGCTTCCTGTGAGCTGAGTTAATTTAATTTTTTAAGGTATTGGGCTGAGTGCAGCAATGTCAGATGGCCATCTGAATTTAAGAACTAAAAGTGAAATCAATTAATTTCTACTCTGTAATTGCACGTAGCTTTGACATTTGATCAGCCTTGTGCTGGAATTGTATGCACAAACATCTACTGGATAAGAAGGTCAAGCATTTTATGGGCCATGTATGTGACAAGAGGTGCACCAGGCAAAAATTTACAATACAAACAAATACGCTCTCCTCGATCCCTAAACAACTTCACTTCCCCTCTTTCCATGTAACAAGGACACCTTGCGGTGTTAGCTTGCAAAATTGTACACACAATGGTAATCATTTTCCTTCCAGAAGGGTGCAATTGGACAGCATGTGGTCAGGATGCAACTTATGAAGTGTCTACATCAATACGGATCCACCTTCACCTCCAATGTCATTAGGAACAGTGATGCTAACAATGGATTTTAGCAGGCTGTCTTTTGTCAATACTGACCTTCTGGTTTATTGGCTCTTTGTATTCCCCATAGTCTTAAATTGTTTTGCCTCTGTGCTGTAATGTGCAAGAGTCTGACTCCCCTGCCCCATATCTGATCAGATCTTCAGCCTGTCTGTAGAGAGGATTGAGACGTAATCTCCCCATTGGCAGAGCCACTTTATGACAGCTTGTGATTGACCATTATTTGACTGTTATATAGACAAGGTTTGCTCCCACCATGACATAACCTTTGAGCACATAGTACAGTCACCAAGCGCTGCAGAGCATGTGGCATAGAGTATGGGTCTAACTGATATGGTGAAGGGCTTCAGACAGGATATCCAAGACTATCTGATTCCATTTTCCGTTTGTAAAATCTCATCAATCATGGTAGAGAACGTGGTGTACCTCTTGTGTGTTCTACCCACAGGGAACTGATTGTTGACTTGCTTTTTCTAGTTTGTCTCTTTTTTTTTTCCCCCCTTCTTCCTCTCTTCTTAGTGTTGGATTCAGGACATAAAACATCATCCTTAATCCCGGCTTTCAGCAACTCAGCTGTCCAACTCGTATCTTCTTTCTCTTTCTCCCTCTGTCTTCCTGTTTCTCTCCCTCCCTCCCTCCCTTCTTCCACACCCCCTATATCTCCTCTACCCCCAGCAATATTCAGGCTCTTAAAAGCCAAGTATAAAATCGCCTAACTTCTGATGCGTTATTTGTTGTTATTCCTTTGTTTTTAATTCAACGTATCTTTCCAATCAACTTGTTCAGAGATGTTATTGCATAACTCTGGAGCAGGTGGGACTTGAACCTGGGCCTTCTAGTCCAGGAGTATGGTCGCTATCACTGTCTTACAAGAGGAGCCTCTCCAACTTTAATGATACACTATGTTTGCAGTTTTAAGGCTGTACCCTTAAGTCTGAATGTTGTTGGTTAAAGTCTCAGTAGGAATATCTTTTGGAAGAGATATTCAACTAAGCTCCCAACTGTTATCATCAGTAGGTTTAAGGTAAGGTGAGGTGAGGTTGGAGGGGGGGGGAATTTAAAAGGGACCTAAGCGGCAATATTTTCATACCGAGCATGGTGTGTGTCTGGATTGAGCTGCCAGAGGAAGTGGTGGAGGCTAGTACAATTACATTTCAAAGGCATCTCGATGGGTAATGAGTAGAAAGGGTTTAGAGGAATATGGGCCAAATGCTGCCAAATGGGACTAGATTAGTTTAGGGTTTCTGGTCGGCACGGATGAGTTGGACTGAAGTGTCTGTTTCCGTGCTGTACAGCTCTCTGACTCTGAGGTGGATATTTGCGTTGATCTTATGAAAAAGAGCAGATCCTGGCCAAGTTTGAACCTCTACCAAAATCTGGTCGTTTGCAAGTTGTTCTTTGTGTGATCTTGCTGTGCATATGTTGGTTGCTGCGTTTCCTTAATGTCCAAAATGCTTCATCAGCCGTGAAGGGCTTTGGAATTTCTTGCTGTTCAGAGCCACAGCTGTGTATCCTTTTTGTGGCATTTGGTTCACTATCTTTGTAACTCCGTACAGAGGTGTTGAACTAGTGATTAATAAACCCAATAAGACATTCAGCTGTAATCTATCTGCCAACAGTGTGGTTAGAAGGCAGAGGCTACCACCACAGGAGCGGATGAAGCAAGCAGCATGGACGGTGTTTAAGGAGAAATTGACTAAGTGGATTATAGAGAAAGGAATAGGACATGCTGCTGAAGGATGTGATGCAAAGGGTAAATAGGAGCACAAATGAGTTGTATTGAATGACCTGTTATAAATCTAAAGAAAAGTTTTAAGTAATTTATTTTGCATAGACATATTGACAATATGATACTATGTGGTGGGAAAAAAGTACAAGCTATGATTACATGCTATATTACGGTAAGAGTTGCAGGGTTTCTTTTCCCCCTACTTGGTTCCTTTCCCATCTTCTCTCCAATTGCTTTCTGCCTAGAAGTGGCAAATGGAGTTTAATTCAGAAAAGTGTGAAGTGATTCACTTTGGAAGGAGGACCAGCAATGCAGAGTACTGGGCGAATGGTAAGATTCTTGGTAGTGTAGATGAGCAGAGAGATCAGTGTGACCATATACATAGATACCTCAAAGTTGCCACCCAGGTTGATAGGGCTGTTAAGAAGGCATATGGTGTGTTAGCTTTTATTAGTAGAGGGATTGAATTTTGGAACCATGAGGTCATGCTGCAGCTGTACAAAACTCTGTGTGGCCGCACTTGGAATATTGCATGCAGTTCTGGTCACCACATTATAGGAAGGATGTGGAAAGGGTTCAGAGGAGATTTACTAGGATTTGCCAGGTATGGAGGGAAAGTCTTATGAGGAAAGGTTGAGGGACTTGAGGCTGTTTTCGTTAGAGAGGAGGAGGCTGAGAGGTGACTTAATTGAGACATATAAGATAATCAGAGGATTAGATAGACAGGGAGAGCCTTTTTCCTTGGATGGTGATGACCAGCATGAGGTGGCATAGCTTTAAATGGAGTGTGATAGATATAGGACAGATATCAGAGATAGTTTCTTTACTCAGAGTACTAGGGGCGTGGAACACACTGCCTGTGACAGTTGTAGACTAGCCAACTTTACAGGCATTTAAATGGTCATTGGATAGGCATATGGGCGAGTTAGATGGGCTTCCCACAGGGTGGCGCAACATCGAGGATCGAAGAGCCTGTACTACGCTGCAATGTTATATGTTCTATATGTACTACAGCAGTCCAGGAAGGCAGCTCACCACCATCTTCTCAAGAACAACTAGGAAAGGCAATAAATACTCATCCAGCCAGTGATACTCATCTCGTGGATAAATAAAAAAATGTTTGAATCAAAACTGTCTATTGACATATACACGTTTAATGCCTTTAAAGTAACAAAAAAATTAAATCAAATAAAATTTTACATGTAAAGGTGTATCAGATCACTTGATTAATAGCTGTGTCGCTACTGGCATGTCAGAACTGGAGGACGACAGAGATCTGGAGGGTGTAGGGCTGGAGGAGATCATGGAGATAACAAGGGGTGAATTTAATGCCATAATGAAAACTTTAAGTGTTAGATGCTCCTCATTCAATCTCGATCAGCAAATTTTTAAAATTCATTCATTTGTGGGACTTGGGCATCATTGGTTGGGCCAGCATTGGTAACCCATCCCTATGTGCCTGTGAGAAGGTAGTGGTGAGCTGCCTTCTTGAATCACTGCAGTCCACTTGCTGTGGGTTGACCCGCAATGCCAGAAGGGAGGGAATTCCAGGATTTTGACCCAGTGACGATGAAGGAATGGCAGTAGATTTCCAAGTTGGGGTGGTGAGTGGCTTGGAGGGGAACTTACAGGTGATGGTGTTCCTAAGTGCCTGCTGCCCTTGTCCTTTTAGGTGGAAGTGTTGTGGTTTTGGAAGGTGCTGTCTAAGGAACGGTGCAATTCTGCAGTGTAGTATTGTGGTAATAGGTGATTTTAACTTCCTCACTATTAACTGGGACTCCCTTAGTGCCAGGAGTTTAGATGGGATGAGATTTGTTAGGTATATCCAGGTGGGTTTCTTTTAAACAACATGTAGTTAGTCCAACGAAGGAAGAGGCCATTTTAGACCTTGTAATGGAGAATGAGTCTGTATTCTGTGGGGGAGCATTTTGGGAACAATAATGATTAATTCTGTATGTTTTAGGATGGTTACGGATAAGAATGAGAGGTTTTGTTTTGGGAAATCATGTAGGATAGTCAACATGGCTTTGTGCATGGGAAATTGTGTCTCACTAACTTGGTTAAGTTTTTTGAAGAGGTTACAGAGAGGATTGTTGAAGGCAAAACAGTAGATGTTGTCTATATAAACTTCAATAAGACATTTCACACGTTTCCACATGATAGACTAGTTAGCAAAGTTAGATCATATGGAATCCAGAGGCAATTAGCCAATTGGATACAAAATTATCTTGAAGGTCAGAGATGGAGGGTAGTGGAATTGTTTTTCAAACTGGCGACCTGTGAGTGCACACTGCTACTGAGTGCCGGTGGTGAAGGGATTGAATGTTTGTAGATATGTTACAAATCAAGTGGGTTGCTTTGTCCTGGATGGTGTCAAGCTACTTGAGTTTTGTTGGAGCTGCACCTATCCAGGCAAGTGGGGAGTATTCCATCACACTACTGACTTGTATCTGGTAGTTGGTGGATAGACTTTGGGGTGTCACAAGGTGAGTTACTCGCCACGATATCCCTAGTCTCTGACCTGCTGTTGTAACCACTGTGTTTTTGTGGTGAGTCAGTTGAGTTTCTGGTCAATGGTAACCCTAAGGATGTTGACAGTGGGGGATTCAGTGCTGGTCATACCATTGAATGTCAAGGAGCATATTGTGTATATTGAGTGATAGTCGTTGTCTGGCATTTGTGTGGTGTGAATGTTACTTGCCACTTGTCGACCCAAACCTGGATGTTGTCCAGTTCTTGTTGCATTTGAGCACGCACTGCTTCAGTATCTCAGGAGTCACGAATGGTGCTGACCACTCTGTAATCATTGGCGAACATCCCCAATTCTGACCTTGTGACAGAGGGAAGGTCATTGGTGAAGCAGCTGAAGATTGGTGGACCTTCGTATGATAGCATGAGTGAGATTTCAAGCAGGTTAGCAATAGGGTTTTGGATGACTTGATGTTTACAGAGGGTAGAGGATGGAATGCTCACTAATAAGAACTTGGAAATAGTTGAAATCTTAGGTAGCAAAGACGTGTGTGAGTGTACCATTAAGGTTGATAGACACAGGCATAGGTGGGCAATGTTCCTGCAATGGTCAGATTGTTGATGTAGAAGACCTATATGTGGAATTTGGGCCTGGTAGGGATAGCCTAGTGGTATTATCATTGGATAGTTAATCCAGAGACCCAGGTAATGTTCTGGCGATCCAGGTTCGAATCCCATCATGGCAGATGGTTGAATTTGAATTCAGTAAAAGAGAAATCTGGAATGAAGAGTGAAATGATGACCATGAAGCCATTGTTGATTGTTGGAAAAACCCATCTGGTTCACTGATGTCCTTTAGGGAAGGAAACTGCCGTGCTTATTTGGTCAGGCCTACATGGGACTCCAGAACCACAGCAATACGATGGGCAATCGATATTGGCCAATTCAGCGATACCCTCCTCCTGTAATGAATTTTTTAAAAAAAGCTCCGTTCACTTTCCAATAAGGAGATGCAGTTCCAAATAGCTGAGCCTTAAACAGTGGCCAAGGAGAAGGGCGAGGTTGATGACAATGGGACAGAATTTGTGATGGGTCTTCCTGGTATTTGCTTGGATAAAATTCCCACTGGCCTAGGACTGGACATTGGTCATGCTGCATGCTCCAATCAGATGTCGTGGAGGAATTGAGAGAGCAAGTGATGAGGCAGAGCTGAGTGTTGTTAGCATACGCATGAAATCTGGAGGATTTTCAAGTGGTGTCACTAGAGTGTGTGGATGAGAAATCTATTAGCTCCAGGTTTGGCAAGTGCTTCAGTTTTAATTAAATATATGCAGCACTTAAACATTTGAATATATAATACCGACAAATTCTGAAAGATTGCATAATTAGATTAGATTCCCTACAGTATGGAGACAGGCCCTTCGGCCCAACAAGTCCACACTGACCCTCCAAAGAGTAACCCATCCAGACCCATTTCCCTACCCAATATTTATCCCTGACTATTGCACCTAACACTATATTGGCAATTTAGTATGGCCAATCCACCTAACCTGTAAACCTTTGGACTGTGGGAGGAAACTGGAGCACCTGGAGGAAACCCACGCAGATTATGTGCAAACTCCACACAAACAGTTGTCCGAGGCTGGAATCGAACCCGGGTCCCTGGTGCTGTGAGACAGCAGTGCTAACCACTGAGCCGTTGTGTCCGTGCTACTGGGCACTGTGCATAGTAGTGTCCACTTAGAATTTCTATTGAGCAGTGTGAATTGCTTTGAATGTTTATTTTCAGTATTTCCTTACCTTTTTTAGTACCTTGCAGTTTTGATTCTTTTAAGGTTGTATCATGAAAATATCAATCCCTGTATTTTATTGGTTGTAAAGGAGAATCCATAGAACCATTTCTGATATCAAAGTAGAGGCTTGTGGTACCACTTTCCACTTTAAATCTCTAATATTTTCTTTTTTTGTAAGGATATTGTGAACTAAGGAGTTTCATCATGTCTCACCATCTGTTCCTTTGATTCTCAATTGTCTCAGTACACCAAGTATCTGTTGGTTCCTTGTTAGCAGATGTGATGCAGGCTGGGCACAAAGCTCCCTACCTCAAACTGTGCAGACAACAATAACTTGTCTTGATATGGCACCTTTAACACAATGAAATGTTCGACCTCCAGTCCCTCATGCCTGTGCTAGCTCTTTAAACAATGCCACCTTCTCCAGACTTTC
The DNA here is from genome assembly GCF_004010195.1 of Chiloscyllium plagiosum. Classification (NCBI taxonomy): domain Eukaryota; kingdom Metazoa; phylum Chordata; class Chondrichthyes; order Orectolobiformes; family Hemiscylliidae; genus Chiloscyllium; species Chiloscyllium plagiosum. The sequence continues at coordinate 59,017,624 of NC_057725.1, forward strand.
CATAGAACTGATGTCCCTGGTACGGTCCTCTGTACACCTTTCCCTCTTATCCACCCTTCTTGAAGTCTGACGCCCAGAACTGAATGTAAAACTTTAGCCAAGGCTTAATAATTTATAGAAATTTAGCATCACTTCTTTGCTTTTGAAGTCTATACCTCTATTTAGAAATGACTTGGAGGTGCCAATGTTGGACTGGACAAAGTTAAAGATCTCACAATACCAGCCCAACAGGTTTATTTGGAAGCACTAGCTTTCAAAGTGCTGGTTCTTCAACCACCTGAGGAAGAAGCAGTGCTTCAAAAGCTAGTGTTTCCAAATGAACCTGTTGGACCATAACCTGGTGTTTTGCAAGTTTTAACTCTATTTAGAAAGTTCAGGATTTGGAATGCTTATTAAAAACCTTCACAACCTCACCTTCCGGCTTCTGTTTCAGTGAAGATTAAATAAATAAAGCACAATTCCTGTGTTAAATGTCAACAAACCCACAGGGCTTTGTAACTGCTAAATGTCTTTTTTTTTTAAACAGGTCAAGTATTTCCCATAAAACAATCTTTAACCTGACTGTCTCTCATGATCTGTGTGCAATGATGAAGGACAACAAATGCTGAACATTTCCTGTAGATCTGAAAGAGCAAAGGGATTTGACAAATTCAAATGTGGTTTTTAAAAAAAAAGCTGTATTTTCAGTTTAAGTAATTGAGAACTTTGGGTATTTCGTGTTAATATTTTGTCTTCAATTTCACAATAATAGTGTGTGTTGTGCCCCTTTACAGAACTATTAGGAAGTTTACTGGTCTGAATTTAAAATGATTGAATCCTTCCTGCCTTTTCTTCTATGTTCTGCTTTGTGCTTAGAATAGCTAGTCAGTCCACCTGACAATGTGATGCCTTTAACTCTCAGAAATTTACGAACATTCAAATGAGTGTTTATGGTAAATGCAAAATCAAAATTGTCAAGCCCATATACTTTTTTTTAAAAACTGTCTTCTTAAATCATTCTTTTTCTGTCGGAAGGATTAATAGCGTAGTTATGATTTGAAATTGTCGAATTGTTTTGAATTCTTTAGTAATCATTACAAAAGCCTTCAAATAAATAAAATTCACATGAACAATATTGTTGTAAATGCAGCAGAATGGTAACATGAGCAAGATGTGTGTTATAGTGAAACATCTGAGGCTATACCACTGGGGTTATTCAAAGAATAGTTGCATCTGATGATGTGAGAGTGCAGGTAACGAGGGCTGGGTTTCGATGAGTCAGATGGCCTTTTCTCCTCTTTTAGACTATTTAACCAGCAGGCCTTCAGTTACATGTTCGGTTTTGGTGAATATCGCCTTTCAATTCAAGCTTGCATTTTTCTATTATGCTGCTCCCTTCTCTGCATCTTCCCTGGGCTGTTTCTTTGCTTTCTGTGTCCTCCAACTTCCTAAATGTAACAAAATTGGATGAGTGGATTTGATTTTTTTGAAATCTTGCAGCATAGACAAGTTTACAAATGTGCAAAGATAAATTTCTGAGATGGAAGGGCATGAACATCATCTTTACAATGCTAATTGTTGATGTGGCATATTCATATATTTTTGTTCCAATATTTTTAGCTGCTGAAAACACTTATTCTCACTGGAGTGTCTCTCTCTCTCTC
>NC_057725.1:59019283-59077977 GCF_004010195.1 Chiloscyllium plagiosum
CTCCCTCTTTCTTTCTGTCCTCTCTCACGCTCTCTCTTTGTCCTCTCTCCCTCCCGCAATATTAAATTGCTGACATTTCATGTTGCAAGATACTGGAGAATTAAACTGAGCAGGTCAGTCCTGGAAATAATCACAAAGACAGCACTCCCCAAAGATTTATGAAGAAACAAATTGGACCAGTTGCTCAATAACTAGAAATTAAATGGAAAATGCAGCAGATGGACTTGGGATTGGAAGCAGCAGCATCACAGATTCTTTGATTTACTCATCTTCTGAATGTAATGTTCCCCTAATAAGCAATAGATCATGCTGTATTTTTGGTGGAATGGAGTGGATTTCACTCTGAAACCCAGAATGTTTTCATGCATTGCATTCTTGGCTGAAATATTATATATTTTCCGATGCAACCTTAAAGTGGAGAGTGGCAAGAAATAGAAGGCTAGCTAAAGCACAGTTGAAGTTTGGACTAAGGTTGTCTGAAAATTCAACTTTTGTGATACCGCTCTTAAAGCTGTGAGATTTACACTGCCTGTTTATCCTTTTCTATTATTAAACAGCCCTTGACGTGTTTCCTATATTACAACAGTGCTTCATTGAATGTGAAGCACTTGGAGGTATCAAGTGGGAGTGTGATAAGTGCGACATGAATGAACATCAGGACATAAATACAAGTGCTTTTTCTCATTTCCCCACTCCTGATGCTTAAAATTGACCACTGTTTTATACCACATTTAATGTTCTTCCCTTGCTAATGTAAAGTGGATAAGCTTCATATAAGGATATTTCTCACTTTTTATATTTGTGCACTGACATTTTCATTCATGTGAACAGCCAAAAGAAAGCGGCTGACAGTTCTGTTTCTGTGGCTGTTGTCTGTACTTTTTTTTTTTAAAAGGTAGAAAGTCTCCATAAAAAGAAACATTGAGAAAATATTTGAGTCTGATCTTTTGAGATTTTTGTTTCCTCTCCTGTTAGTGAATGTAGTTCTGGCCCCAAACTTGAAAAGTTCTCAACTTGCCGTTAAGAGCATCTTACTCATCAGAATTTATCTTCCAACTGGAAGGAGGTGTTGGATTTTGAAGTGCGTGTTTCTGCCTGGTCTGTGTTGAGGTGCAGTGACTCAAAAGGTGGAAGATGAGCATGAGTCTTTTGGAGTCATGTCACTGTGTTGTTTGCTTCCCAACGCTCTTTTTCAAAAACGACAATGCTTCTGTTTTCTTTAAGCATTTCGAACTTTGCAGGCAGGAGATAAGAGCTGTCTGAACTAACCTTCAGCTTTATTCCTACTACTTGTACTGTTGGCAATCTGTGAGTAAAGAATGGTTGGAACAGTTTTTTAAAAATCTGCAGTCATGTCAATGAAAATAAAACAATTGGAGAAAGTATTTTGAACAGACATGGCTATCTTTGGGGATGCTAAACGACTGAAAATCTGTGGGACACCTAGCTTTGTAAGGATAGTACAAGGTTGTGATGAACTGCTGTTGGACTTATCTTAGTCAGATAAGCCCTTTTATTAGTAACCTAGGAGAGATTTTCAGCCTGATTATGAGAGAGTTCTGGACAACCTACTCAAAAATATAAACCTACTGACTCTGACAACCACCTGGACTACCCCACCTCCCACCCAGTGTCCTGCAAGAAATCCATCCCATTCTCCCAATTCTGCCGCATCTGCTCAGACGAGAGACATTCCACTCGCGAGCATCCCAGATGTCCACCTATTTTGAACAACATGTTTCTCCCCCCTCTGTCATCCAGACAGCCCTCCACCTCACCACCTCCATTCCCCATTCCACTGCTCTAATCCCACCCTCACTCTAATAAAGACAGAAGCCCCTTGTCCTCCACCCCACCAGTCTTCTCATTCAACACATTATCATTAAACACTACCGCCAACTCCTACTAGACCAGAACTCCCAATCGCCACCCATTTTAATTCCCCTTCCCACTCCCTTTCCGCTACGACCATCCTTGGCCTGCTCCATTGTCATAACAAATCAAAGTGCATCTTAGAGGAACAACACCTCATCTTCCAACTGGGCATCCTCCAGCCCAGAAGACTCAATGTTGAGTTATCCAATTTCAAATAACCTCCCTTCCCAGACCCTCCCCCTCCCAGCCACCTACTGGATTCATCCCTCCCATTGACCAACCAGGTCGTATTCTCTACCTATCTCCACTTACAGGAGAAAGTGAGGACTGCAGATGCTGGAGATCAGAGCTGAAAATGTGTTGCTGGAAAAGCACAGCAGGTCAGGCAGCATAGGAAACTGGAGGAATCATTTCCAATGCCCCACCCCCAAGTCCCTCCTCCCTACCTTTTATCTGAATGGCTCACACTCCTCATTCCTGAAGAAGGGCTCGTGCCCGAAACGTCGATTCTCCTGCTCCTTGAATGCTGCCTGACCTGCTGCGCTTTTCCAGCAACACATTTTCAGCTCAATCTCCACTTATCCCAACCTCACCACCCTGCACTCCCCCTCCCAATCTGCAGCTCCCCCTATACCCACCCTCAGACCTGAAGAAGGGTTACAGCTGAAACGTTGACTTCTTCACCTGATGCTGCCTGGCTTGCTGTGTTCTTCCAGCCTCCTGCTTGTCTACCTTGGATTCCAGCATCTGCAGTTTTTTTTTGTCTCTAACCTACTCAAAATCAGCAGACATTTCAATCTTGTGTTTTGGGTTTAGTCATGCCCAAGGGAGGTGATGTTGGAATTGTATAAAATTGTTGGTTAGGCCACAGCTAGAGTATTATACACAGCTCTGGAATCCACATTATAGGAGGGATATAATAGCCTTGGAGAATGTGCTAAAGAGGTTACCAAGATGTTGCCTGGGCTGGAGAATTTTTTTTTATTCAATCATTTGTGGGATGTGGGTGTCGCTGGCTGGGCCAGCATTTATTACCCAAACCTAGTTGCCCAGAGGGCAGTTAAGAGTCAATCACATTGCTGTGGATCTGGAGTCACATGAAGACCAGATCCACATTAGTGAACAAGATGAGTTTTTCCAACAATCAACAATGGATTCATGGTTACCATTACATTCTTAATTCCAGATTTTTATCAAATTTGAACTTTACCATTTGCCATGGCAGGATTCAAACCTGGGATGCTAGAACATTATCTGGGTCTTTGGGTTACCAGTCTAGTGATGACAGCACTAGGCAATCTCATGAAGAGAGATTGGATGGAATGGGGTTGTTTCCTCAGAGCAGAGGAGATTGAGTGGGGACATGAATGAGATGTATAAAGTTGAGGGGCAAATGGTAGGTAGGAAGGAGATTTTTCTCCTTGGTGGAGAGATCAGTGACCAGGGGCATAGGTTTAAGGTAAGGGGCTGAAGATTTAGAGGAGACGTGAGGAGACCGTGGTGGGAATCTGGAACTCACTGCCAGTAAGAGTGATAGAGGCAGGAGGAATTTAAGGAATAATGATATGTGCCATTACAATGCCAAGGTATACAAAGGCTAGTTTGGAGGCAAGTGCTGAAAAATGGGTTAGAATAGTTTTTGACTGGTACAGACAAGATCAGTGAAGGGCCTGTTCTGTGCTGCAGACCCCCTATGGGTCTAAGTTCATTTTAAAATTAAACTTAGGTTCTTGTTTTGCCTCAGAGCTTTTGGAATACAACCATTATTCAGGTTTGGGTGTGCCCAGGATAGGAATAATTCTGATCAGAGTCTAGCTGCGAATGATCGGAACGACCAAGTAACATGATTTATTTTATGCTGTTCACTGTGGATTTGAGCAGCAATTTCTGGACATGAGCCCCTAGTTAAAACTTGTCACGCTGTCACCATTCCATTTGAAATAATTTTCTGAATTGACTCGGGCTTGGATCGGCGCAACATCGAGGGCCGAAGGGCCTGTACTGCGCTGTATTCTTCTACGTTCTATGTTCTATGACTCCTCCGGTTGAAAAGCCCACATTTATTCGTCTTCCCAAAAAAGGTTATAGATTATCCTTGTGCTGTCCTCTGAATTATTTTAACTCTCAGTGATCAGATCTAGACAATAGTGGAGAGACGGTCTGACCTGAACCGGACCCAGTTCTGGTCACTCTGTACCTTCAGTAATGTCCAGTTCTGGTCAGACTGTGCCTCTGACCAGAATACTGTGTAGTTAAATAACAACATGCTCTATGTTTAACATTGTTTTGACTGTATCATTCACTGGATTATTATTTTTTTCTGATTGTTGGTCTAAGACTCCTCACTTTTTACTTAGCTATTTCACCAGCGCTATGCTTTGCCTACTTTTCCTTCCAAGGTGTAATATGGTCTTACAGTTTTCTCTTTTATTTGCAAATTCTTCTCAATTTGATCAAACATTTTCAAAATGCAACCTCTTCCATGACCACCACATATTTTTTTAAGATTCACTTGTATGATGTGGCCATTGCAGGCTGGTGCTTCAGTGGGAGGATGCAATCGTGCAAGGTATCATGAGGGACACATATTTGAGGAGATTGTTGTTTTGTATACACTTTCCAGCTTTAGATTCATGGCCTGGTACTGGATATCTCTTTTGTTCAGGGGCAGGTTGGAGGGGTGGGGTGGGTGGTCAAACAGATGAAGCAGAAAACAACAGAGGCACTTACTTAAGTGCCTTTTTGAGATGTGGGTATCCCTGAAAGGCCAGCACTTACTCCCTGTTTTTAATTGCCTTTGAGCTAAGTGGCTTGCTGGGCCATTTCAGAGGCCAGTGAAGAGTTGGCCGCGTTGACATGGGTCAGGAGTCACATCTTGACCAGGCAAGGTAAAGATAGACGAGCAGGAAGCTGGAAGAACACAGCAAGCCAGGCAGCATCAGGACGTGGAGAAGTCAATGTTTCAGGTGTAACCCTTCCACAGGACTCTGAAGAAGGGTTACATCTGAAGCGTTGACTTCTGCACCTCCTGATATTGCCAGGCTTGCTGTGTTCTTTCAGCCTTGGATTCCAGCAACTGTAGTTTTTTTTGGTCTCTGGGTAAGGTTTCCTTCCCTCAAGCACATTAGTGAATCTGATGGAGTTTTTGACAATTGATGGTGGTTTGATGGCCAGCTTTATTAATTGAATTGAAATTGCCAATGGATTTTCAAGGAAGTTCTACCTTCTGAGAAATGGATGTGTGGAAGTCTCACGTTAAAGTTACCCCAGCAATATCAGGAGTAGGAATTAAGAGTCATCCAGAGGCTTTTTCACTTGCAGTGCAGTGGGAGAATCTATTAAACAGTCAGATTTGTGTCATTTAATCGATAAATAATTAGTCAGTTTTTGGTTGATTTTGTTTGCATTTGCTTCCTCTTACATTAAGCACAGTCTTCTGCGGATAAAGTTTTAAAAAAAAAGTCTTTCTCCTGTCAGGCGAGAGAAGAGCAACTTGATCACTTGTACAATGTCAAAATCATGGATTAACATGCTTTGTGATATTTTAGGCACTGTTTCCAGTAACCAGAGAACCCAAGTTTAATGTCATTGCCAGAAGAACCAAAGCTGACTTGAGCAACAAAAATCTTTATGCAGCAGGCAGTTATGATCAGGGATGATCATGTGGAATAAGTTCCAGCAAATTTCAAAGAGGAATTGTACATGTGGGGGAAGAGCAAGGGGATTCGTTGGATGGCTTTACAAAGTAAAGTGGGCTGAGTAGACACTTTACGTTGTATCATCCTATACCTGTAACCATGAGTGACAGCCTTTTTGTGCTGTTGTGTTATGTCTCACAGGCAGTATGCTAGTATATAGAGTCATAGAGATGTACAGCATGGAAACAGACCCTTTGGTCCAACCCATCTATGCCGACCAGTTATCCCAACCTAATCTAGTCCCACCAGCCAGCACCCGGCCCATATCCCTCAAACCCTTCCTATTCATATACCCATCCAAATGTTAAATGTTGCAATTGTACCAGCCTCCACCACTTCCTCTGGCAGCTCATTCCATACACGTACCACTCTCTGTGTGAAAAGGTTGCCCCTTAGGTCTCTTTTATATCTTTCCCCTCTCGCCCTAAACCTATGTCCTCTACTTCTGGACTCGCCAACCTCGGGGAAAAGACTTTGGCTATTTACCCTATTCATGCCCCTCATAATTTTGTAAACCTCTATAAGGTCACCACTCAGCCTCCGACCCTGCAGGGAAAACCGCTCCAGCCTGTTCAGTCTCTCCTTATAGCTCAAATCTGTCTTTAAGAGTCATATTTAAAGTATCACTATAACAGCATGTAATCTGAGGCTATAAAGGTCTCATGCCATCTTAATGATAATTCACTTGAAGCAAAGCATGCTAATGCATGATGTTCTTCTGTAACTGAATAGACTCATCTCAGCTCATACACAGGCCACAAGAGCGGGGAGGTTATTTTGAACCTATATAAAGCCTTATCTACCGTATTGGCTACATTACAATAAAGATGTGAATGTATTGGAGCAAGGATAGCATCGTGGCTCAGTAGTTAGCACTGCAACCTCACAGCACCAGGGACCTGGGTTTGATTCCAGCCTTGGGCAACTGTGCGGACTTTGTGCATTTTGCGTGAGTTTCTTCCGGGTGCTCCGGTTTCCTCCCAAAGTCCAAAGATGTGCAGGTTAGATGGATTGGCCATGCTGAATGTGTTCAGGGATGTGCAGGCTAAGTGGGTTAGTCATCAGAAATGCAGCAGTACAAGGGTGGGTCGATGCAGGGTTCTCTTTTTGGAGAGTCAATGTGGACTTGGTGGGCTGAATGGCCTGTTTCCACACTGTTTAGATTAGATTCCCTACAGTGTGGAAACCGGCCATTCAGCCCACCAAGACCACACCGACCCTCCGAAGAGCAACCCACCCAGACCCATTCCCCTACATTTACCCCTGACTAATGCACCTAATACCATGGGCAATTTAGCATGGCCAATTCACCTAACCTGCACATCTTTAGTCTGTGGGAGGAAACCGGAGCATCCGGAGGAAACCCACGCAGACACTGGGAGAATGTGCAAACTCCACACAGACAGTCGCCCGAGGTCCTGGCGCTGTGAGGCAGCAGTGCTAACCACAGAGCCACCGTGCCGCCGTTGGGATTCTATAAAAGAAATATACAAGAATGGTTCCAGGGCTGATTTAAGTTAATTATGATGTTAGAGTGAAGAGGTTGGACTGTTTTCCTTAGAGAGGAGGCTGGGAGCAGAAACAATACATTTTCAAAATGTTGAGGTGCGTCTGGACAAATAGATATTGAAAATCTGTTCCCTCTTTTGGGGGAAAAAACGATCAAAGATTTTGAAAAAGGAGCAATTATGAAGTGAGACAAAAAACAAGTTGTTAGGGTTTGGAAGGCACAACCTTGCAAGTATGATGGAGGTAGGTTCAAATGAGGCATTCAGAGGGCATTTATTGATTATTTAAGTTGAAACAACATGCAGGGTCACGGGAGAAGGCAGGAGATTGGCGCTAAGTTAAAATGCTCAGCCAGCCAGTGCAGATACAGTGGCCTTCTGTACACCAGAATGATTGAGTCTGTAGATGCCATAATTGTATGTAACAGTTAGCTGTGAAAAAAGAAATATGTTGGATCCTTCAATACCATGAGATTCAAGTCCAATTTTGTATATCATGGGCGATAAGGTAAGCATTGGCGCATCAGGTAAAATGCCCTGCAGGAGGCAAAACCCACATCACTTACCAATCTTTTATTCAAATATGAATGGTTCAAAATAATCCTGACAAACAAGCTTAGGAGCAAGGTTGTGAACCTGGAAGACTTATTACCCCAGAGTGTGATGGATGTCAGGATACTGAATAAATTTAAGTTAAAAATCACACAACGCCAGGTTATAGTCCAACAGGTTTAATTGGAAGCACACTAGCTTTCGGAGCGACGCTCCTTCATCAGGTGGTTGTCCTGATGTCACAATCACCTGATGAAGGAGCGTCACTCCGAAAGCTAGTGCTTCCAATTAAACCTGTTGGACTATAACCTGGTGTTGTGTGATTTTTTAACTTTGTACACCCCAGTCCAACACCGGCATCTCCGAATCATGAATAAATTTAAGGAAGAGACAGACAGCTTTATAATTACTGATGAGTTGAAGGGCTATGGAGTGCAGGCAGGAAAATGTTAAGGCTGAGATGAGATCAACCATTGCTGAATTGAACAGCAGTGCAGTCTCAATGAGTTGAATCGCCTACTGCTCCTCATTCTTATGTTCTTATGCCTATGCTTGATGTTCAGATGAACATTTACAAACGACTCTCAAACCCACCATTGATCTTTATTGGATTCCAGTTGAAAGCACTGCTCATACCTACTTGATTCATAAATTCAAAGAAAGCTTTAGTTAAAACTATAGAATCCCTACAGTGTGGCCCATTAAGTCTGCACCAATCTCCTGAAGAACATCCCAATCACCCAGCGCCTTCTATCTCCAGAACCCTGCATTTGCCATGGCTAGTCTGCAGATCCCTGCGCACCCCAGGCAGATTACCATGGCCAATCCACCTAACCTGCACATCTTTGGATTGTGTGAGGAAACCGATCACTGGGAGGAAACCCATGCAGGCATTGGCAGAATGTGCAAACTCCACATATACAGTTGCCTGATACTAGAATCGAACCTGAGTCCCTGGCGCAATGAGGTAGCTGTGCTACCCTCGTTAAAAATATTCCTCTCCAAACTCTGAAATGCCCTTTCTCTTCCTCTTGCACTCTCGCTTTTCTTGTCTCTCTCTGTCTCTCTCTGTCTCTCTCTGTCTCTCTCTGTCTCTCTCTGTCTCTCTCTCTCTCCTGGTAAAGGTGTGAGGTACCATTTGTCATCAGTGCCTTTCATGAGAATCTCTCACTATGTGGCTTATGCTTATGTTATAGTTTGTAGTATTTAAAGGACTTTGGCATGAGAAGTAAGACAAAACACAGTTGGATTATTAATAATTATAAGGATGTTGAATAAGTGATCATATGGCCATTGAACTAATGGCATCTTGTGGAGGAAGCTTGCACTACCCATTCCTGTCACTAAGCAATAAATGTTTACTAATGGGAGTCCTTTGTGGCTTACGCCAACAAAGACATTACTTTCCAGAATGTCACTCAAATTCTTGTGGTATTCTTTCAGTTTCAAGACCACCAGGACAACAGCATAGTATCTCATTAGCTGTCTCACCTTGAGTACCTGCCTTGGTAATTATACACTGAAGATTATTGTAAGATTAAGAGTGGGGTGGCTACCATTGGGTTTAAACTCTCTGCTCCCGAATGTTATTCAGTGACTCTTGCAGTAAGGTATGTATGTGGGCAGTATTAGGGTTTGCTGTGATGCTCCTTCATGGTCAAATAGCAGACTAATTGTCACTGCCTGCACCTAGCTCAGAACTGAAGCTGTTGGAATGTTGGGAGCAGAAAGTGGAAAGACTGAAACTAAAATAATTGAAGGCCACAGTTGATTGAGTTTGACTTTTATTTTGCTGTGTTCGACCTGTTTACGAAAAATACTCATTTAAAGACAAAACATCTTGACGTGGTTCTGTGTTGTGTGATGCAGTCGCTTTGCAGACCTTGCTGAGGCGGTTTGGAATTAATTAGACCGTGCTTGAACAGGATAGGTGTCCCACTGAATCGCACTACACTAACAAAATGCCTGGAGTCCAGTACTGGAACATAACTCAATTTGAGGGAGTTGGGGAGTGTGTAAACTGCTGTGGTGGTGACAAATCTGTACATGTTGCTGGCTCTCCAGGAATAATTCTGAAGTGTAGCTATCTTGTATTGTATCTGGTATGACTCCAACCTTTTGCTAAGAGTAAGCCTTGATTGCCCCTTGACTGCAGTTATACAGGTGTTGCTTGCTACCTCACTCATTTGAAAGGTATGGCGATGTCAAAGGTAGTCACTGATAGCTTGAATCTGGAGTTAATTCTTATATCCTCCAGTCAGAAACCAAAACTGGATATTGGAAGCAGGTTGTTGGTGAATACTTGGCAGTACTGTTGATTGAGGGCAGCTTGATAAAGCTATTATTAGCTGTCTTGGATGTGTCATGTTTTCTTTTTTGTGGGCAGGATGTAAATGGTTGGTATTCCCACGTTGTTGGGGAGGCATTGTAGCTGGTTCTAGAGAAACATTAGTGCCGATTTTCTGAAGGATCATGACTCATTCCTGCCTTGGAGTTTGCAACTCTAAGCTTTCAGCTCATGACCCCATTTGGGGTTGTGACCTCCAGTTTGGGAAGTCATGTTATGAGAACAGCAGCATCTACGTTGGTCTCTCCCTGTAACTGAAGTTTATCATGCTCAGTACCATTCTTGAAAAGCTTTCGCCATCATTGTAAAGACTTTAGCATTCTTCATGAAATGATCTGCCTAGAATTGGCTCCAGTACTCCACTTGAAGATTAACCAGTGTTTTATAATCGATTTGGACAACTTCCTTCGGGGTTTTGTACTCCATTATTCTGTTAATAAAGCAGAAAATTTGAAATAGCCTTTTAACAACTTTGCCCTATGCCTTCAAAGATTTGTGCATATGCCACCCCAGATCTCTTTGTTCCTGGACTTAGAGTCATAGAGATGTACAACAGAAGAGAAACAGACCCTTCAGTCCAACCCGTTCATGTTGACCAGATATCCCAACCCAATCCAGTCCCATTTGCCAGCACTTGGCCCATATCCCTCTAAACTTCTTTAACTTTAAGGTCACCCCTCAGCCCCTGCCGGTCCAGGGAAAACAGCCCCAGCTTATTCAGCCTCTCCCTATAGCTATAGAGTTTTATATCCTTCGAGGTTAACCTGTAAGAGAATAGAATGATCGTTGATGGATCATTTGGAGTTGTGCTTTCTTTCCCCTTGTTTGCTCATTGCCTGCATCAGTTTTTAATGTTTGGATACAGAGAAGTACTGTTGGTTAGATAAAAGGGCATTATCCTCTCACTGCTCATCCCTTTGCAGTCATATGTGGTTCAGAAGGAGGCCATTTGACCCATCAACTCTATGCCAACTCCTTGTGGAGGGATAGTCACCCAAGTTTCCTGAAGCCCTGAGTGTGTAGTTCATTCAAATGCCCACCTAATTTCCTTTTCAACTCATTTCTTGAAAAGGAATGCACACGTATAGTTTAAGGTGCCCAAACGTCAAGGTGGGATGGAGCCACAATCCTGTTTCCTTATAAAGTCCAGGAGAATAGGATTATTCAAAGTGGTCTGGTCTTTCTATATCTCTCTTTATGACTTCTGGCTGTCCCAAAACAGCTTACAGTCAATGGGGTATATGTGAAATGTGGTCACTGTTGGTGTAGGAAAGCAAGGCGAATGGTATAGCTGGGTTGGGAAGGCCGTGCAGAGAAGTGTACATACCACATGCAACTTGATTAATCATGCCTGAAGTCTTTGGAAATAGAAACCCACATAAATTTCGCACGCATGCCTTCATTGCCCCCAGTCCTTTTAGTATTGGAGTCAGCAAATCGTGTTGAGATTGTACAGGACATTGGTGAAGCCTCTTCTGGAGTACTGTCCAATTATGGTCGTCCTGTTATGGGAAGGATATTATTAAACTGGAGAGGGTTCATAAGAAATTTAACATGATGTTGCCGGATATGGAAGATTTGAGTTATAAACAAAGGCTTGGACCTTTTTCACTGGAGCGAAGGAGATTTCGTACAGATGGGTTACATGAGAGCTATAGATAGGTAGGTGTCTTTTCCCTAGCTTGAGGAATTTCAAGGCAGGGGGACGTATTTTTAAGGGGAGAGGAGAGAGATTTAAAAATGACATGAGGGTCAAATTTTTTTAATACAGTCTGGTTCGCGTGTGGAATGAGCATCCAGATCAAGTGGTAGATGTGGGCACATTTATAACATCATAATGTTTAAGAGACATTTAGACAAGTACACGAATAGGAAAGGTCTGGAGACATATGGGCCAGGAGCAGGAAGTAGAACTATTCCTGATGAAGGGCTTTTGCCTGAAATGTCAATTTTCCTGTTCCTTGGATGCTGCCTGACCTGTTGTGCTTTTCCAGCACCACTCTAATCTTGACTACTTTGGAATTATGTTTGGCATGGACTGGTTGGACCAAAAGGTCTGTTTCTGTGCAGTTTGACTCTATGTCAGGCACTTAAAGATGACTCAGCAGATTTCTCCCTTCATTTTAAGTAGGCAAAATAAATGATAACTGCTAAGTTAGCTTTTTATGAAGATTGCCCTTTTCACAACTCTGCAAAAGATGCAGTTCTTTCAAGTCTCCAGCGATCTAATGGTTACAACATTGTCTTTGCCGTGGACCAGTGGCTTTTATACAAATGGCAATTCATTCACCTTACAAAAGGACAGTGATAGATGGACTTCTGAGGTTTGAAATGCGTAGAATCAATATTTACATTTGTACTGCCCTTATCAGTACCACAGAGGGAATGATGGTGAGAATCCTGCTGTACCTGTTTTTTATTTTAATTTTGTTTCAAATATTGAGCACAAGGAATGTTCAGTAAACTATGGTAATGACCAAGGCCTATAATGCAGCACAACAACAGAGCTGTACAAAGTGGAGGAGACAATGAGGTAAATTGAGAAGCTAGTGTCTGGTTCATCCCAGGCTTGAGTTTTAAAAGCATTGGATCATTGGAGAAAGAAAATACTGACGGATGTTGGAAAGGAAGTCCTGGGAATGCTACATTGGAGTACAAGATGATGTACATGAGTCTGTCAGGAGTCAGTGTAAGAGTGTATATTGGAAGTTGTAGAGGAACTGCAGAATAAATATTTGTGTTAGAAAGCATTTTAAATATTGCTTTTTGTCTCTTAAAGTTAGAAAGCTATTTCAGAGGCTGTTACCACTGACTCAGTTTCTTATTCTGTCAAAAACAAATACCTTTGTGGGTTCTGTACAATTAAGTGACAATATCAGCATTAGTTCAATCAGAAAGCAAGACGCAATTGTTATGATCATGCCAGATCTTTAAATAACCTCATTCTCTCAATTACGAGTAAGCAAGATTTGAATCTATTACCATGTTGTCATTCTTTGCGTTGATGACAAAGTGAAGCAATAATCAGAACATCACAGTGGTGGAGTCAAAGTCAGATTTGTGGCCCATGGCCATTGTTTAATCAGCAGTCTTCAAGTTTATTGTTGAATCAGTCATTTATTGGTCTTGTACTAATAGTAAGTAGAACTTTTCTTGTTTGACCTCGATTATTCAGTGTTGACTTTCACACCTGCTGAAGAATTTTCTAGATACCACCTTCAAATTCGAGGCGCTTGAGCAATCACATCATCCCTGACAATTCGGAATATACAAAAAGAAAAATCAGATGGAAGAACTCCAGTCATTGAGGCATGTGTCTCAGATACCATAACTTCCTATCATTGCAACAGAGTTATTTTGAATTTTTCCTTTAGGGAAGGATACTGTCATCCTTACCTGGTCTGGCCTACATGTGACTCCAGACCCACAGCAATATGGTTGACTCTTAACTGCCCTATGAACAATTCTGGGTGGGCAGCGACACCCTCATCCCATGAATAAGTAAAACAAGTCAATTTTTTTTGGGTGGAATATTCCTCAGAAGATTTTCTGCAATAAACCACATTGGTGAATACTTACTGCCTGCTGTAAGCAGAGTAAAGCTTTGTTAGTCAGATGGCTACAGGTTAATGAGGCCCAGAACAGTTGAAAAGGAATGCATGGGGGCCTTCCATGTCTTCTGCTTCAAAACTGCAAAAAGGCATGATAGGATGGCAATGAAAATCAATAGATGTTTTGCTTGATACATAAAGAAATGATAATTACTAAAGAATAAAAGCAATAAGAAATAAAAGTCTAACTTGTATGTGGAGGTGAAAGGTGTGGATCTGATTCTTAGAGAATTCCTAGATTCTGCTTCACAAAGGAGTGAGATGAAGCAGACGTTGTAATTAAGGAGAAGGACTGAAATCTTGGATGGGGTCAACATAATGAGAGTCGCCATGTTAAGGTGGGTTGAAAATAGATAGATTTCCAGGCCCAGATCGAATGTATTCAAACTGTTTCAAAAAATAAAAGAAGGAACCATTGGAGGCTCTTGTCGTCGTCTTTCAACCCTCTTTGCCTCCATCATGGTGTTGGAGGATTTCTTGTAGCTCTAATATGGTTAGAAAAGGGAGAGAGGATTAGATAGAGTAATTACAACCCATTGAGCCTGTTTATGGGAAAAAAAAAGTTGAGTTAAAATATAAATCATCAGTTAGAAAGACACATCAAAAGAAGATAGCCAAAATGGATTTATTAAGGGAAGGTTGTGTCTGCTTTAATTTTTAAGGAGGTAACAAGGAAGGTTGAGGATGGCACATTTGATGTAATCCACAAGGATTTGAGCCAGGCTTTTGACAAGGCCCCATGGCAGATTGATGAGAAAAGTAAAAGTATATGAATCTAGAGCAGGTGTCAAGGTGAATTCAAAGTTGACTGAGTGATAAGAAGCAAAAGGACTGATGTTTTTGTGACTGGAATCATGTTTTTTAGTCGGTCTCCACAAGGATCAGTGATATATAACAATGATTGATTGAAGTTTAAATATGGAGGGCATGAGGATTATAGACTATCTCAAAAATTGATTATGTTGCCAGTGACATGGGAACCTTTAGATGCCTGTCAGATGTCAATAGACTGATCAGAGAGTAGATAAATGACAAATGGAATTCAATGTGGAGAAGTGAGATGATGAGTTTGGCAAACAAGGCAAGGAAGTATACAATAAATTGTTGGACGTTGAAATATGGAGACGAACAGAGGAACTTTGGGCATATTCAGAGATCCTTGAAGATAGTTGCATTGTTAGGTGCGAAAACAGAAGTTGCGGGAAAAGCTCAGCAGGTCTGGCAGCATCGATGAAGAGAAATAAGAGTTAATGTTTCGGATCCGGTTACCCTTTCTCAGAATGCATTCTGAGGAAGGGTCTTCGGACTGGAAATGTTAACTCTGATTTCTCTTCACAGATGCTGCAAGACCTGCTGAGTTTTACTAGCAGCTTCTGTTTTCAATTCTGATTTGCAGCATCCGCAGTTCTTCTATCTTTTAGTTAGCAATGTTAGGTGAACTGATTGAGAAGGTACATAGAATACTTATTTGTTAATCCATATTGTGCAAGAGTAGGCAAATTATGTTGGAACTGTTTCAACCACTAGTCATCCTGTAGTTAAGAGTGGAGCCCTGGTCACCACACTACAGGAAGAAAGTACTCTCATGAGAGAGGATGCAGAGATTTCTGGGCATGTTTCCAGGAATTGTAGCCATGAGAAAAGGCTGCATTTTTTTTTGTGAACAGAAGTAGCTGAGGAAATTTAATTGAATTGTAGGGAATAATGAGCGTCTTGATACAGTGGATTGCAAATACCAATTTCTGTTTGCAAAAGCGTCAGTAAACAAGAGGCAAGGATTTAAAATGCTCATCAAAAAAAAATAAAGAGGAGCTGAGGAGAATGTTTTAACTGGGGAATGGAGGAGGCCTGGAATGTAGGGTCTGAAATGGTGGTAGAAGTAGAAACTCTCATTAAACTTGAAAAACACTTGGGTATATGAACTTGAAGTGTAACTATAGGCAACAAACCAAAAATAGGGAAGGTGAATTAGAAGGGAAAGATTTTTTTCTTGGCCAGGATGTAGGTGGTAGACTGAATGGCCTACTAATGAACAATAAAGTTTGTTTCTCTGACAGTCACAAGAGATGATAGAACCAAAACACTTCTCCCTCTCAGCTAATGTTGGAGGCTCATTGAAAACTTTGGACTCATAGTTAAAGGAAATGCCAGCTTTGAACAGCCAGTTTAGCTGCTGGTTCAGAAGCACCAGTAAAACTCTGATTTGAGCAAGGCAAGGTATAGGGGTAAGTCACGCAGGCCTATTTATGATGCTGGTAGATTCAAAAGTAGTGCCTCTGCCTCTAACTTGCAGCCTGAACCAATTCCTCCAAAAATTTAACATTCTTTCAAGAACAAAAAATCCTCCTTCTGGTCATCTGTTTTATTTGATCTTTTGTCTAATTTCCATTTCTGTCCTGTGGTGTTCCTTTTCACATTACAGTTTGAAATACTAGCCTGTATATACTGAGGTCCTGTATTTAACCCTGTTTGCTCTTTATATGTTTGATCAGAGTAGTTAGTCTCTTTTGAAATTGTCCTGATATATTCATATCTTCCCTGAGAAGTGGTGACCAATGCTGAACATTATAATCTCATTATGATCTGACTAATGGTTTGTAACACTAGCACAGATTTTGTATTCTTTTGCACTGTCGTTCTGGCTGTCAGTATAACTAATCTATCAATACACTTTTATTTGTCCTTTCAATTGCTTTGTAACAGTAACCGAAGAAGAATATTAGATGCTTTGCTTTCAATACCCTCAGATTCTGTGTGCTAATTCAGTTTATTTCACCATATAATGTTGAACTTTTCATGAACCTCCTATTTTCATTCCTGGTGTAGACTAAGTGTGTAATTTTATTTCTCCATTCTGTTACATAACTAATCTACGTCCTTTTCCAAATCTATTGCCATGTTCTATTTTACTGATTTCCCCTGCTGGTCCTGCTATTGTACACCTCTGGGGTCTTGAATTTAAATTTGGAAATGAGTGACAGTGGAAACGCTCTCAAATGATTCGTGTTTTTATTTTGGCTCTAGATTTTAACCTAATTAAAGCACATTTCCAACTGTAAGAAACGTTTTTGACTGAGGTCACAGCACACATCCGAACAAAATGTTGGGCACTGAATTTTCAGCTTCGTTCAAACAACTTGAGAATAATGGAAATGGAGGAAATAAGCAGCCATTTTTCCATATCGGTAAATGTTCTTTTGAGTTGGGAAAATGTTTGAGGGTGATTTTGGGGCTAGTGTAGTGAGATATTGTATCTAGCTGTTCAACCTATTCTAGAGGCAGTTAGCAAATCTTTGGTGTTCCACTGCTCAGTTTGAGATTTATGTAAAAAATTTTAAAAGTAAATGCAGGCTTTTTTCACAAAAGGGTTGAGAGTTATGTGTTTCATGGACTTGTAAGTCAATGTGGCCTGCTGCTATCTTTTTGAGTAAAGGCAAAATACTGGATGTTGGAGATCTGAAACAAGCTCACAGAATACTGGGAGAAGCTCTGCAGGTCTGGGCAGCATTGGTGAACAGAGACTGAGTTAATGTTTCGAGTCTGAATTATGTTTTTGAATTAAGTTGGTTTTTTTGCTGGCAATATGAACTAAAAACAGAAAACGTTGGAAAAGCTCAGCCGGCTAATCAGCATCTGTCTGGAGAGGAGAAACAGAATTAATATTAACCTATGCTTTTAGCTCTTATCTTCCCTCACACAATGTGCAAAAAGGAAGAAAGGAGGGACATTTATTTCCTTTATAGCTACCTTGTAACACACACCTTCAGTATTGCTGCCATGTGAAAGTTATCTCTGCAACACTCCGGATGTGTGGTTTCCATTGTGTGAATCACCTTGCAGAGAAAGAGAGCGGGGTTCAATCTGAGCAGGTAGAATTAGTTGCACAAGTACCTGCTTTTTAAAATCTTTCTTGGGGTGCATGTATCCCAGGCTGGGTCAACATTTGTTGCCCATCGTATTGATCCTAGTGGTGGTGAGCTGCAGTTTGAAATGGGTAATAAATGCTTGTCTCGCCAACAGTAGCCACGTCCTGAGAAAGAATAAAAATATTGGAATTTTATTGCCATGTATCGAGGTTACTGTCTTGAAACTGCCAGTTATTAAAAATGTGCTGCGGGAAAGGAATTGGATGGAATGTTTGTTCATTCATGGTCTGGATTCAAAATGAAACTGGTGATGTGTTTGCCTCCAACAGGATATTTTACCTGATGCTGTAATGCTTATGTCAAACCTTCTATCCATAAGACATAAGAACTGAAGTAGGCTATTCAGCCCATCGAATCTGCTCCACCATTGGCTGATCAGATATACCTCACTCCACGTTTCTGTCTTTTTTCCCATAACACTTGATTCCCTTGCTGATTTTAAAAAAAATCTGTCCCAATCTTGAATATACTTAATGACCCAGCTTCTCTGGATTGCCTCCAATGCCAGTTTATCTTTGCTTAGACAAGGGGACCAAAACTGTTCACAGTATTCCAGCTGAAGTCTGACTCGTGCCTTGAATAGTTTTAATAAAACCTCCTCCCCATTTTTATATTCCATTCCCTTTGAAATAAAGGTCAGATTCCATTTACCTTCCCCATTACTAGCCTGAACTTAGACACTAGCTTGATGTGTTTCGTGGTAACAGATTCCCAAATCCCTCTGTTCTGTAGCTTTCTGTAACCTTTTTCAATTTAAGTATTATTCAGCTCCTCTATTCTTTCTAACCTCGTATTTTCTCACGTTTTATGCCATCTGCCAAGTTTTTGCCTACTTGCTTAACCTGTCTGTACCTCTCTGCAGACTCTTATCATCCTCACCACTTGTCTTCCCACCTATTTTTGTGCCATCACAAAGTTGGCACTGGTACATTCACATTCCTAATGAAAGAAACTGGGCATGGATACTGTGGTATTGAATCCAATGTTTATTTCAACTAACTGTTACGTGCAAACATTACATTCACAGGCACATGAATGTTAGGGCTCACATTAAGCTCTTTGGTTACAGAGAGTAGCATAATTTTAGCATGCAATGCATTGAGTAATCCCAACGTGATGTCTAAGACCTCTATATGCTCACCACATATTGTGGCATTGTGACATTATCATGAGCTTGACTTCTAAAAATGTGTTGACATTCTGAAGATAAGGCATAGCAGCCACTGGTAGATTAGATTAGATTCCCTCCAGTGTGGAAACAGGCCCTTCAGCCCAACCAGTCCACACTGACCCTCCGAAGAGTAACCCACCCAGACTAATGCACCTAACACTATGGGCAATTTAGCATGGCCAATTCATCTGACCTGCACATCTTTGGACTGTGGGAGGAAACCGGAGCACCTGGAGGAAACCCACACAGATACGGGGAGAATGTGCAACCTCCACACAGACTGTCGCCCGAGGCTGCAATCGAACCTGGGACCCTGGTGCTGTGAGGCAGCAGTGCTAACCACTGAACCATCGTGCATCCCAAGGATGAAAGCTTGCTCTCTTTGCTGGTTGTAAAAGCCTTTGTATGTAACCAGTTCATCATCACTTTTTCTCTAGGGGTTATGGAGAGTGTACCACACAGAATTTACCCAGAGACTGGCAAGGAGGTGGAACTCATGACCATGTGCATTGGTTGAGATGAAAAATAAAGGTGCGCTGGCAGAAACACCTCAAACTAACGAAGGAGCAGGTTGTGTTGATGGGGTTAGATGAAGTAAAAGACTTAGCTGGAGCATAAAGACCAATTGGGTTAAATAGCCCATTTCTATGCTGTTACTTCTGTGTGGTGTTCTATGGTTTGCCCATGCAGTGCAATTTGTCACCCGCTCTCTAAGAGGCCCCAGGCATACGCTGAAACCAGTGAAAAGGGAGGCACTGTTATCTCACTAATTGGACTATTTGAAGAGAAGCTACACAGTTCTCCCATAGTAAACTATTCTGGATCTTGGAAATTTGTAATAAAGACAGGACATCCTGGTAATGCTCTGCTTGTTTAGCAGCCTTTGGGGGGGGAGAGAGATAGAGTTCGTGTTTCATCAGATCTTGAAAGGTCACAAAGCTGAAACATTCATTCTTGTTTCTCTCTCCTTAGATGCTACCAGTTCCTCTGGTGTCTCGGTTAATTTTTAACCTTTAACCAACACCACAAAAACAAGAGATGATCGAATTGCTTATCTTGTTAATGTGAGATTGCTGTGTACAATTGACATTCGAACTGTGACTTCAAAAGTACATCATTGGCTACAAAGTATTCTGGGACATCCTGAGGTCGTGCACTGTTAAGTTGCTGTGCTACATAAATGCCATATATAATAACTGGAGTTCAGAAGAATGGGGCGGGGTGGGGGTGTGGAGAGGAGTCTCATAGAAACCTTGACAGAACAAGACAGTATATCAGAGGAAGGATGTTCCTGCTGACCAGGGAGTCCGTAATCTGGGATCACAGTCTAACAATATGAGGTAGGGTTTATAGGACTAAAATAAAGAGACATTTCTTCACCCAGAGAATGATCTTGTGGAATTTTATGGTGCAAAGAGTGGTTGCGGCCAAAACATTGAATACTTTCATGTGGGAGTTAGGTATAGTTCTTGAAGTTAAAGGGATCAAGGATTATGGGGAGAAAGCAGTTGCAGGGTACTGAATTGGATGATCAAACATCATCATAATGAATAATGGAGGAGGCTTGAAGAGCCAAATTTGTTTAGATTCAAAAAGACAGCCAGTGCTGGAATCGAAAGTAGACAGGCAGGAGATTGCAAGAACACAGTCATCATCAGGAGAGAAAAGTTGATGTTTCGGGTGTAACCCTTCATCAGAACGGGGGGTGGGTGTGGGGGGAGCTGCAGATAAAGGGGGAGGTGGGGGCAGAGTGGTGAAGTGGGGATAGATGAAGACAGGTAGAGGGATCCCAAGCCTTTCCTTTGGCCCCTAACTGGGGGACAATCACTGCCTGGTGACTATCGCTTAGACAGTGCGAGGTTGTGACCCGGATTTGACCTCAATGTTAGGATCCCAGTTTAAAGGGAGAAGTCCTGCTCCAGTTCATGTTCCCGACCACCTACTGGATTCATTCCTCCCATTGATCAACCAGGTCGTACCGTCTACCTATCTTCATCTATCCCCACTTCACCACTCTGCTCCCACCACCCTTTTTATCTGCAGATGCCCCCACACCCACCCCAGTCCTGAAGAAGGGTTACCACCAAAACGTCAACTTCTCCACCTTCTGACACTGCCTGGCTAGCTATGTTCTTCCAGTCTCCTGCCTGCGTACTTTGAAGGGCCAAATAGCCTACTCTTATTTTTTATGTTTCTTAGTCCTCCTGTATCTGGGCCAAGAGGCCTGGATTCAGAGTCCTACCAAGTCCAGAGGTATCTCTGAACTGGCTCATGAGAAAATGTCTTGAAATGCAAGTCCATTTCTTCTTCAGTGTTGACTTTTGTTAATAATGAGGTGAAAATTCCACTCACTTTACAGTGTAGGCCTGGAGGCAGGTGACCATGTGCACTCCTGGCTGCTGTGTTAGTTTGCCCAGATCCCTTCTCCCCCCTTCTACGCACACGCACACGTGCACACCCACGCACACGCACACGTGCACACACACACACACACACACACACACACACCACTTTGACATGGGTGAGAATGATGGCTGAAGAGCTGTCTGGCTGATGGAGTGACCGTAGTGGCTTATTGAAGCCTATCCTCAGACATTCTGGAGATTTGTAGTCAGTCAGTGGGGCACCTGGTAGAGCGTGCTGCAAGGATTTGACCTTTTGTCACACTGGTAGCTCAGCTGTTTGAGACCATTCGATGAAAATGAATAGTTGGAGAGCCAGCACCTCCAAATGGAAGCATCTTCTCTCTCGCTGTCTCTCTGTCTCATCCAAATTGTAAACTTTGATCACCTTTCAAGCTGTAGAGACTCCAACTCCATTAGCTTTGAGAGCTTTCCTGTCATTTCCAATTGGATCCCAAACCTGTCCTTTGGCCCCTAACTGAGGGACAATCACTGCATGGTGACTATTGTTCAGATGGCACGAGGTTGTGACCCAGATTTGACCTCTATGTTGGGATCCCCGTGTAAAAGGAGTCCTGCTCCAGTTCTGTACTGCCACCATTTCTGTTTAGTGGCCATTTCTAAACAGCATGCTGGGTCATCTTGAATAATGCCAACCATTTCAAACGTGTATATTGAGCTTTTTCTTGTTAAGCAATCGATGCAGTGACTTCAGTGCAGTGGAGGCTTCCAATTGTTAAGTTCAGTTGGTTCTAGCCAGGATTTCTCTGACTTATCAGCTCAGTTATATTGCTCTGTGTGGACAAATGGACTTTAAAAAATAATTACTTTGCTAAGATATTTAATATTTTCAGTGGATTCCAAAAACACAAGATAGAAACACATCTGTGTAAATATTTGTTCATCAAACCACTTGATGATTCAGCCTCCAGCCAACTAGCTTTACTTAAATAAAATGATGAAGAATTGCTGAACTTGTCTTTATGTGAATATAGGAGAAAGTGAGCACTGCAGACGCTGGAGATCAGTGCTGAAACTGTGTTGCTGGAAAAGCGCAGCAGGTCAGGCAGCATCCAAGGAAACAGGAGGATCGACGTTTCGGGCATGAGCCCGAAGAAGGTGTAGAAATGGACCATAAGTGATTAGAAATTACCTGCCATGAACCACAAAGTAATGCACACCTGTAATATTTTCTTGTCAGGGTTCAAGAGTATGACTTTAAAGTCAGACGAAAGCCAGGAACCAGGATGATTACATCTGACACACTGAGCAGAATACCCAATCCCCACAAAGATGTCCCTCTTGATCTATACATGGATACTTTAGATTACGAAATTGAAGACATTCTCAAGACTTTGGCTAGAGCTAGTGTGAACAGCTGCAATTGACAACAGCAGAAAGTGAGTAATTACAAGAGGTGTAAAAGACAATTACCCAAGGGTAACCTGACAGTACTAAGGGAGTTCCTGAGAATATGCATTCAGTTTGACCAGACAGGGATGAGTTTAAACAAATCCAAATGCCAAAAGCATTACGTCAAGATCTGTTGACCATGTTACACCAAAGAACATGGATATTGAATGCACAAGACAGCTTGGGTCTATGTACAGGCCAAGGATGCATTAGGATATCCAATGACTGCTGAAAGCAGATGAGAGATGCCAAACATTACAATGCCTACAACAAAGGGAATCTCTACATCTGCACAATGTTCCAATCATTTCTTAGCAACAAGGCTTATTCACTGTACGTGGGGAAGATGACATTCTTATGCTGGATTACTTCCCCAAATTTCCCTATGTTCAACAACTTAGTAACACAATAAGTGCAACCATCGCTGAAACACTGAGTGCTATTTTCAGTGCACTAAAGCCAGATTATTATCAGACAATGGAAAGCAGTTCACTGGCAAACCATTCCAAGACTTACGTGCTAAGTGGGGAGTGACCCATATCACATTATCACCCCATGATTCGCACTCAAACTGTCCAGTCGAGTTAGGTATAGTTAGGGACTGTGGACTCCTCTGTTACCTCCAAGAGGGTTTGCTTGGGGTGAGCTGCTGTCTGTAGACATCCGTACGAGACCGATTTGATATGGAGGTGATCGGAACCTCCTGTGGGATTGCCCAGCTAGCCTAGGCGAGATTGAAGCATCCTTGAAGTGGCATGAGATGAGATTGGGTGATGTGTATAAGATAGAGTGTGGGAACTGATGCCCCTGCCTCCTCCTGCATTGTGGTGTTGCTTGTTTCACTTTCCTGACACCCCCATACGACTTAGTGTAGATTGAAGTGACCTAGAACTGAGTCATTTCTGTTCTTTCTAAATTATAGGAAATGTGCTGGTTTCTGTTGTGTGAAATCTATCTCAGAATGGACTTACAATAAATAATTAGCATTTGTATAATGTCTTTCACAATGCTCCGAAGCCTTCCACAATGACATAGTTTTGATGCAGACATCAAAAGGATGACCGTGTGAATCTGTTCTAGGTGGCGGTTTGATTTTCCCAGGGAACTGAAGCAAACAAAAACAGAAATCGCTGGAGAAATTCAACAGGTCTGGCATCAACTGTGGAGAAAGAAAGAGACATAGTGTTTTGAGACTGACATGACTCCTCTTTCGTGGCTTCTTTTTCAGGTGTTCCAATTTTGCTGGGTTTTACCAGCACTTTCTGGGTTTTTTTTTTGTTTCAGATATTTTGCTTTCAGTTTGGGCTTCTTCAGAGTTTTTCGCAGGGACGCCATAAAGGGCGTCCCTGGCCTTTTCTATTCAGCATTCAGTTTCCTGATGTGGCAAGGGCTCAGTTTAACTTCCTGGTGGTGTTCACCTAGAGGCAGCTCATTAACTTAATAACCCTACTGCAGTGCTGCTTCAGCCTTGCTAGTTTTGACAGGGACTTGTAAGAGTGTTGATCCAAAGCCCATAGAAACAGGCAGTGTGGAACCACATTGGCTACAAAGCTCTTTGATGATCTGCATTCAGGCTCCAAAAGGGCAGGCATGAGCTGTCTATCTACAGCACAACTCTTACTCTTGGGAGATTCGATTAAGGGCAGCCTGTTGTAAAGCACACAGCAAGTTACATAATCACCTAACTCTGTAGTAAAATACCCTGAGGCACTTCAGATGTAGAGCAATCATCAAAGAAACAGGACTCCAAGCAAGAATGGAGGTACAGGAGAGCTGACCAGAAGTTTGGCTAAGTTGGGGTAGGTTTGAAGGAACATGTTAAATCATATTTCAGTGTTAACAAAGAACAAAGAAAATTTACAGCCCAGGAACAGGCCCTTGGGCCCTCCTGGCTTGAGCCGGTCCAAATGTACTTTCTAAACCTGTCAGTCAATTCCGAAGCATCTGTATCCCTCTGCTCCCCACCTACTCATGCATTTATCCAGACGCATCTTAAATGAATCTACCGTGCCTGCCTCTACCACCTCTGCTGGCAACGCGTTCCAAACGCCCACCACCCTCTTTGTGAAGTACTTGCCACGTGTATCCCATCTCTCACCTTGAAAGCGTGACCTCACGCTATTGAATCCTTCACCCTGGGAAAAAGCTTGTCTCTATCCACCCTGTCTATATTCTTCATGATTTTATAAACCTCAATTAGGTCCCCCCCTTAATCTCCTTTTCTCTAATGAAAATAAATCTAACCTACTCAACCTCTCTTCATAGCTAGCACCTTCCATACCAGGCAACATCCTTGTGAACCTTCTGTGCGCCCTCTCCAAAGCATCCACATCCTTTTGGTAATGTGGTGACCAGAGTGTTGAGTGGGAAAAATGTACAGTCATACTAATTATTCACGCGCAGGGGTTGGGTTTTTTTTCTCATGCTCAGGAGACGAGGAAATGGTTCGTTTCCCTTCTCTTCCACTTCTGAGACTTGTTTATTCACAGCCAGCTCCATCATCTTTCTCCACTGAGGGGATTCATTAGAGACAAAACGATACAAGGCAACTGCTTCTGTTGAGATCAAAGGTGCTGCAGCAAATTTAATGGTGCGTTTTGTTTCTCTCTCATTTAAATGAAGCAGGTTGCTGGCAGTGGAAGCTTATTAAGAATAATTAAGGCGGCTTGTGATTAGTGTATGTTAATTCTTTCCCATTGCCTTTGATGGTTGCCTCCCTTAATCGCATGTTCTGTGCACCTTGAAATGTCATCTTGTTTTCCCCCTTAGTCAAAGCAAAATGCGCAGAGACACAGTATAGTTTTCCCTCCTTCATCTTTATTCCAGGTCCTGGAGGGAGAGAGAACGATCGCCCATGTGCACAGAGACATGAGTTCACAGTCTTCTCTGGAAGAGCAGTTTCTTAATGAATGTTGCTTGTCACATGTCAGGCAAAGGCTGGATGTTGCCCAGATCTTGTTGCATTGGAACATGGGCTGATTTAATATTTGAGCAGTTGCAAATGGTGCTGAGCATTGTGCAGTCATTTGGCAAATTTCACTTCTTCTGATCGTGTGATGGAGGGACGGACCTCGATGAAGGTGGACGGGCGTTGGACACTAACGCGAGGAACTTCTGCCGAGCTTCTTGATGCCACACTTGATCAAGTGTAGACTCAATGTCAAAGGCAGCCACTCTCACCGGCCCTCTGGGGTTTTGTTCTTTCATCCAAATTTAAAGCAAAGCTATATCAAGGTCAGGAACTGAGTGGCCCTGGCAGAACCCAAACTGAGCGTCATTGAGCCGATGATTGCTGAGCTCGTGCTGGTTGATAGCATATTGATGATGCCTTCCATCATTTAGTAAAATGACTGAATGCAACTGAGTAATTAGCCAGTTGTATTGAGCTGCTTTTTGTGTGTAGGCAATTTTCCATTTTCTTCAGTAGATGCCAGTATTGTAGCTGTATTGAACAATTTAGCTCGGGATACGGGGAGTTCTGGAGCATGTCTGCAGTTCTAAATCTTGAATGATTAGATTAGATTAGATTAGATTAGATTACAGTGTGGAAACAGGCCCTTCGGCCCAACAAGTCCACACCGACCCGCCGAAGCGAAACCCACCCATACCCCTACATTTACCCCTTACCTAACACTACGGGCAATTTCGTATGGCCAATTCACCTGACCCTGCACATCTTTGGACTGTGGGAGGAAACCGGAGCACCCGGAGGAAACCCACGCAGACACGGGGAGAACGTGCAAACTCCACACAGTCAGTCGCCTGAGGCAGGAATTGAATCCGGGTCTCTGGCGCTGTGAGGCAGCAGTGCTAACCACTGTGCCACCATGCCGCCCTGATGGGCCCTGACACCATTGCAAATGCAATGGTGTCAGGGCCCATTGCATTTGCAGTTTCCAGACCATTTAGCCCTTTATCAAATTGCATGCAGTGAATTGAATTAGTTGCAGATTGGCATTTGTAATGCTGGTGACCTCAAGAGGCCAAGATGGATCAACCAGTTGGCACTTCTGGCTGAAAGTTATTGCATGTGCTTCAGTCTTGTCTGATATGTTCGGCTCCCCCATCATTGAGAATGGGAGCCTTAAAGTGAGTTATTTAATTGCCCATCATCGTACACAACAGGACTGCAGAGCTTCGATCTGATCTGTTTGTGGAATCATTTAGCCTTAGTTATTACTTGCTGCTTATGTTATTTGGAATGCAAATAGTTCTGTTTTGTAGCTTCACTACATTGACATCTCATGTTTAGGTAGGCAAAAGTGAGGACTGCAGATGCTGGAAACCAGAGTTTAGATCAGAGTGGTGCTGGAAAAGCACAGCAGGTCAGGCAGCATCCGAGGAGCAGGAAAATTGACATTCAGGCAAACGCCCTTCATCAGGAATGACACTTCATAGAGTTTGGTTGTATGCCACTATGCAGTCACATCTGCTGGTTTGCCCTGCTAATGGCACACCACATACCCAGAGATCGTGATGGTGCTCCCTTGGGATTGTCTGTAAGATATGATTCTGTAAGCAGCTCTCCTAATTTTGGCACTTGCCCTGAGATGTTAGCAAAGAGGACTTTGCAGGATTGATAGGGCTATATTTGCTATTGTCATTTCCAGAGTCTAGGTCAGCGTATCTGCCAGGTAGTTCGTCTAGTTTCATGACTTTTTTTTGACCGTTGTTAATAGTTTGCTAGGCCAATTCAGAGGGCAGTTTGGAGTCAGCCACATTATTGTGGAGATAGGGAGTCACATATAGACCAGACCAAGTAAGGACTGCAGATTTCCTTCCCTAAAGGACATCAGTCATCTAGACAATTTTTGCAACAATCAGCCTGTGTTCATGGTTATCTAATTCCAGACTTTGAATTCAAATTCCTTATGCTGGTGGGATTTGAACATAGGTCCCTAGAATATTACCTGAGTTGCTGATTATTAGTTTAGCGACAATAATGCTACTCCACCACATCCCAGGTTTGATTACACCAACCTGCTGCAACACCTCCACAGCTAGGAGAGATGATATTCACCTTGTTTCACTCTTATTGTCATTTCATTCTATTCTTGTTTTTCTAATCATTGTCAGATAGTCAATTGCAGTGGCTTCTCTTCCCTCTTCCATACCTATTGTCCCTGAATTTATGGAGTCAATTTAGGTAAAGGGGCAGTACAGAGAGATCTGGGTGTTCTTGTACACCAGTCAATGAAGGTAAGCATGCAGGTACAGCAGGTAGTGAAGAAGGCTAATAGCATGCTGGCCTTCATAACAAGAGGGATTGAGTATAGAAGCAAAGAGGTTCTTCTGCAGCTGTACAGGGCTCTGGTGAGACCACACCTGGAGTACCTTGTGCAGTTCTGGTCTCCAATTTTGAGAAAAGACATTCTGGCTATTGAGGGAGTGCAGCGTAGGCTCACGAGGTCAATTCCTGGAATGGCGGGATTACCTTACACTGAAAGACTGGAGCGACTGGGCTTGTATACCCTTGAGTTTAGAAGACTGAGAGGGGATCTGATTGAGACATATAAGATTATTAAAGAATTGGACACTCTGGAGGCAGGAAACCTGTTTCCGCTGATGGGTGAATGCCGAACCAGAGGACACAGCTTAAAAATACCATTTAGGACAGAGATGAGGCGAAACTTCTTCACCCAGAGAGTGGTGTCTGTGTCGAATGCTCTGTCGGAGGCCCAGTCTCTGGATTCTTTTAAGAAAGAGTTGGATAGAGCTCTCAAGGATAATGGAATCAAGGGTTATGGAGATAAGGCAGGAACAGGATACTGATTAAGGATGATCAGCCATGATCATATTGAATGGTGGTGTAGGCTCGAAGGGCAGAATGGCCTACTCCTGCACCTATTGTCTATTGAACTACCCTTGTCTCACTCCTGTAGATGTCCCTTTGATGACATTATGGGAAGTACACCAGCTTTCCACCATTTCTCCCAGTGTCTTCACTGTTGCTAAGTTATCAAACGGGATATTGGAAACCATTATCTTTGGACTCCGCTAACTCGGTTCCCAGATATTCCCACTCACTGGCAACTGTTTCAGACTAAACCATGCTATTTCTAACCTTCACATTTGACACTTTTGATAGGTTTGCAACCACACATCAATGCCATTTCTAAGGCTGACTTTGTAACATTGCCCTACTTTAACCTCTCCTTGACTCTCATCTGCCCTCATTTATGCTTTTGTTATCTCTCACCCTGACTATACCAATGTTTTCCAGGCTGGCCACACATTCTAACCTCTTTAAGCTTGCATCCCTTAATTGCACCAAGTCTCAATCACCAGTTACCCTTGTGCTCCATCACTTCTGGTCAAACAAGAGCCTTACCCCTCCCTATCTATGTAATCTCATCCACGCCCACAACCCTTTGTGATATCTGTGCTCCTTAAACTCTACTTCATGCATTCACAATTATAGCCACACCACCATTGGTGGCTTTATCTCCACCAGCCGTGGTGCTAAGCTCTGAAATTCCACCACTGAATCCCATGGGCTATCTCCTATTTCTTAAGACCCTCCCTGAATCCATTGCTTTCTCTAAGTTTTTGGCTATCAGCCTTAATGTCACCTTGTATGGCTCAGTTTCTTTTTTGCTTTTGCTGTGCTCTTCTGATGCACCTTGGGGCATTTTATTAAGTTTAAGGAACTATGTAAATTATTGTCGTAAGCCCAACTGAACTCTTCCTTCCCAAATGCCATCTTTGGCACCTCTCTATTACAGCATCTCATTGCTTCTCAAATGTCCCCCCCCGACTGTACCCACAGGTGAGAGTCTGCTCCAGCTGCTAGTGTCTTGCAAAAATAAATACTGTACTTTACAACCTGCATCTTCCTGTCTTGCTCCTGTGAATGTATGAGCGATTTGTTTCAGGTTGACTTTCTCTGTATGAAAGGCATTGTGTAGCTCTACCAGGTCTGCTCTGCACCCCATCCTACCCCAAAAGCTGTGATATTAGGTATTTTGTATACCTCGATAAAGACCCCACCAAAGATCAGAGGCAGCAGTAAGCTTGCTGGCTTTTTTATAAATCCTTAAAAAGGCAAAACGTCGGATACTACCCCCCCCCCCAAAAATTTTTGAAAACTCAGTGCTTTATCAAAACCAAATTCGAGTCTAATTGAGTTAAATCTGGAAAGCTGTGTACTCCAGATAATAATTCCTTGGTCTCCGTGTTCCTGGAGCTGTTAAACTATACCGTTGCCAATCACTAATCTGATTGCTTTGTCCAGCTTGGGATCTGTTTGAAGTGGGCAGGAAGTTACCTTGTGACTCCTCGCTGCGGGCTACTTGTTAAGAAACCTGCTGACTCGATACATTGCTAGGAAGCCCCAGAGACTGTTGTCTGTGAACCTAGGCAAGAGGAAATTGGCAGAGCTGGGTAGAGCAGGGTACTGATGGGATAGTGATCAAAGGCCAGGCAGACTATCAGGGTGATGTGAGATTGAGCCAAGGAACCCAACACCCTGTGCTGACCAGGGAATGCTCTGCCCCAGAGGCAGTAGAGGCCCAGTCTCTGGATTCATTTAAGGAAGAGTTGGATAGATCTCTCAAGGATAGTGGAGTCAAGGGTTATGGAGATAAGGCAGGAACAGGATACTGATTAAGGATGATCAGCCATGATCATATTGAATGGTGGTGCAGGCTCGAAGGACAGAATGGCCTACTCCTGCACCTATTGCCTATTGAATACAGTGCATGATTACTGCACCTTAACATTGTGAATCTAGCAGGGAAATCTAGAAACTGGGAACCTGGGAACAATGATCACCAACAACATAGCTTGCTTTTATACAGCACCATTCCTTTACACAGGGGCATTATTTTAATGCTAAGGTACATATAAGATAATGATCAAAAACACAGTCCAGGAGGTACATCTTTGCAGGGGAGACGGAGGTGGAGAGGTTTAGGGAGGGATTTCAGAGCTTAAACTCTTGGTTGTTGACAGTACAGCCTCCATTGGAGGACCAATTCACCTTGGGGATGTGCAAGAGGCCAGAACACTGAGATCATAGAGGTTGTAGAGCTGGAGGAGATCACAAGAGATGGGATGGAATGAAGCCATGAGGGATTTGAAAATAAGGAGCGAAGTTGCAAAGTCTTCCCAAACATTAAATTTGGAAGGAGTTTCTGCTCAGTTGGTACTAGAGGTCGGATAAGCTGCCTAACAATTGAATTTCAGTGGGAGTGATGAGAGGGGAGGTGGTGAGGAAGAGCTGAGTCTCATCAGTGCATGCTTGGAAGCTGACATTTTGGTTTCAGTCACGTCACCAGGTGAAGCACTAAAAAAATCGAACAGTAAAGCGTATGGTTCCTCCAAAGAATGAGCCTATTTCCCTGATTTTTGAAATCGTAGCCCAGGCCTCGCCTCTCCCTGTATCTGTAATCTCTTCCACCCTCACCACCTTTCTGATTAGATTAGATTAGATTAGATTAGATTAGATTAGATTAGATTACAATGTGGAAACAGGCCCTTCGGCCCAACAAGTCCACACCGACCCGCCGAAGCGAAACCCATCCATATCCCTACATTTACCCCTTATCTAACACGACGGGCAATTTAGTATGGCCAATTCACCTGACCCTACACATCTTTGGACTGTGGGAGGAAACCGGAGCACCCGGAGGAAACCCACGCAGACACGGGGAGAACGTGCAAACTCCACACAGTCAGTCGCCTGAGGCGGGAATTGAACCCGGGTCTCTGGCGCTGTGAGGCAGCAGTGCTAACCACTGTGCCACCGTGCCGCCCACTAACATTTCTGGAACATTGGGCCTTGCCAATTCTTGAGCATTCACAATTTTAATTGCTCCACCATAGGAAGCCATGCCTTTGATTGTCTAGGGTCTGAAAATCTCCCCTTCAGTCTCTCTCTCTCTCTCCTTTAAGATGCTCCTCACAACTTAAACCTCAGTGACCAAGCCAGTGACCTGTGTTTATGTGTCTCGCAGTTACATTTTGTTTCATAATGCTTTTATAGTTCTCCGACGGGTCATGTTTTGTACAAATGCAAGTTGCTGTTGAGGTGATGCAGATTGAGATTAAGACGCGTACAGAGCTGGCAAAATCAGTTTCAGGTGTGAAGGCTCTGGGCTGCGTTCCTGTAAGTGAGGCAACCACCTGCTTGTTCAAACTGGAAGGCCAGTAACCAAACAGCCACCCACTGACACTGATGTGGTGACAAATGAAAAACCCAGTTCAGGGTTGGGGAAAGTGGAAAGAGTCACTTAAGCGTTTGCAGCTACTGCATTGCACACCCACCAGCCGTGCTCTGAATAGTGCAGGGCGGTTGGTTTCAGATGAAATGTCTCTGTGCTTTCTCAGAGTAACCACCCTCTACTTATGCACGATTCTTCTTGCCATGTGACCTGAACCTGTGCAGTGACCAAGCTACTGAGCGAAAACCGTGGATTGTGTGATCAATAGCAGACAGAATGCATGAGCCTACACACACTATACACGTTATATACTTAAAAACCATTATCAGGTTAGGCTGGGTTTGTAAATGTTTCCTTTACAAAAAATGGAAACATTGATAAAATGATATTTGTTTCTTTTTCTATTCTTAACACTGTCCTTCCCTCCTCCACCCTTCCGCCTCTATCCTCACACCATTCTTTTCTTCCATTCTCTTATTTTTCTTGCTCTCTTCCTAGTTCAGTCTTTTCACCCTCCCACTTCTGTCTGCCCTCCTTCTGCTTTCCTGTCCAATACTGGGTCTCCTCCAATCTTCTCACCTGCCCTTTCCTTTTCCCAACTTATCATCTCTCTCGTGCTTTCCCTCTCGTTCTCACACACTCGTGCTCTCTGTCTCTCTCACACACACACACTGTCTTGTGTGCTTACTGTCTTTCTCTCTCTCTGTCTCTGTCTCGTGCTCTCTCTCATGCTCTGTCTGTCTCTCATGCCTTCCTCTCTAATTTCCTCTCTATCTGCCCTGTTTTGTTTTTTGAACTATTCACTTTGCTATTTTTACACAGAGCCCCTAAGTTCTGGCTCTGTCTCCCACATGCTGTGCTCCTGTCAGCCGAGTAGCGTGATTTTGTGCCTTTTGAATTTCACAATTGGGAACAAGTCAGGAATCTTTCCGTGAAAACAAAAGAATACCTCCACGACTTTTGCAACATGCAGTTCAACTTTTATTTGAGCTGCAGGCGGAGGAGGGAGAAAGTAGCTTTTCCTTTTAATTACTAATTTCTTAATTTTATTCTCATTGTCTCTTCTTCCCCCTGACTATTTCTTCAGCTCCTATGTTGCCAGGACATCAGTGGTGAGGGGCAGCTAGAGATAGGACAGTGGCTGTTAGTGTAGGACTAATAGAGTCTTGCAGTACTGCATGAAGTCATTCAGCCTATGCCATATCTTTAAAAGAGCTGTTCATTTGGTCTGTTTTCTGTGTTCTTGCCCCACAGCCCTGCACATTTTTCCTTTCCAAGTATGCAGCCAGTTCCTCGTGTAAAGTTTCCATTGAATCTGCGTTTGCCACAAGAAGTGCATGGCCGATCGTACCATTTTTGGCGGAAGTTTTTATTCTCAAACAAAGACAGAAATTGCTAGAGAAACTCCGGTCTGCAGCAGAACGTTCTGATGAAGAGTCTCTGGATTTGAAACATTAACTCTGCTTTCTCCCCACAGAACCTGCCAGGACTGCTGAGTTTCTACAACAATTTCTGTTTTTGTTTCACATCTCCAACAGTCGTAGATCTTTGTTTTTGTTAGTATTTATTCACACTTCCTTTGATGCATGTCCTCTGGTTAGCAATCCTCCAACTAGTGGAATCAGCTTCTTCATCTTTACTTTACCAGTTTTATAAATTCATCAGTTAGATGAAAGGGAGAGCTGTTGTTTGACGAGAAGACTGCTTCTGTACTGTGAGGAATTGTAAGCAGGCAAATGATGAAAGAGGGAGACTGTCGACAGAATAAATTATGTCGTTCCGTGTCATTTATAAGCCATGAAGCACACTGATGGATCTTGAAGGCTTTTAAAACAAACACAAATGACCATCTTTCCTTTAACTTCCACTAACCACACAACGCTGTCCTGAATGAGACATAATTGGGAACAATTGGGACTCTATGGAGCAGTCACATTCAGTACCTACAAATAGAGATTATGGGAGCTGTCCCATTATACACTCACTTATACAATTTGTTCACTGTTTTGTGGTAAGCTGTCTGGAACAGTGAGCTGGCCACTTGCTGAATAAATGACCAGGAGAGATCCCTCACACTCTGGTTCCTCGGCCCATCATTTGTGAGCTTGCTAGACTGGTAACATGGGCAAAACAGTTACACAGCTCACCAAGAAATGTAGGAATGAGAGACATCTCTATGGAACAGGTTGTTGACAATATAGATAGGCCACCTTTGCTTACATACTGCTCTATTTTTAATTTAAAAAAGAGTAGGTTTTATTTATTTAACACTAATTATTCAAAAGGAAATTGGATGTGATTGCAGATAAAACAGCAGTGTGAACCTTAGAGAAAGGAGCATGTTCTGTACAATTATTACATAATTTGTGAATGCATTGGAGGTGAAGTCATGCTCATGTTACCAATTCTTCCTAAAGTGTGCAGAACTGTACACAGTACTCCAGCTGAGGTCTACTCTGTATCCTTTGTAGGTTCAGCATAATGTCTCTGTTCTTGGGCCCCATGCTGCTACTAATTGAGCCCAAAATACTGTGTGCTTTATTAACAGTGCTCTCTACATCTTCTTCCACCTTTATTGACTTAGATACATGTCTTGCTACTTTTGCACACCCTTTAGAATAGTGCCTTTTGTTTTATACTAGCTCTCCATGTTCTTTGTGCCAAAGTGTATGACTTAATGAAGCTTCATCTGCGTCCTATTTGCCCAGTTTTATTTGTCCATGGTACTTTAGAAGGTCTACACTCAGTTTAAGTTCTCCCCAAGTTTTGTGTTGTTGGCAAGCTTTGAAACTATCCCTGAACACCAATGTGTAGATCATTAATGTGTTAGAGCAAAAATAGGGGTTCCAATATTGAACTCTACTTCAAACCTTCTTCCAGCCCAAAACGACATATTAACCATTACTCAGCCACTTCTATATACACGTGGCTATTGTCTGTTTTATTCCGTGATGCATTACTTTTCTCACAGGTCTGTTGTGGAACTCTATACCGAATACCATTTTGAAGTATGTGTATACCGCATCAACAGTTTTGCCTTCATCAGCCATGACTTGTTAGCTGTTCAAACACTCCAGCAAGTTAATTAGACATGAGTTTCCTCAACATATCGTATGGACACTTGCAAATTAATGCACATTTTCCCATGTGTGTATTCACTCTGTCCCATACATTATTCCTAGGAGTTTCCTCACCACGAAAGTTAAACTGACTGGTCTGTAATTGCTGGGTTTATTTTCACAACCTTTTTAAATAAAGGCATAAGGTTTGTAATTCTCTAATCTTTTGACGCCACCCCCGAATTGAGGGAAGATTGAAAGATTACGTCCAGTGCCTCTGCAATTTCCACCCTCCCCTTCCTCCATTATTCCTGGATGCATCTCATCCTGTCCCAGTGCCTCATCAACTTTTTAAGTACTGAAAGCTTATCCAATGCTTCCTCCTAATCAATTTGAAATCTTTCTAGTGACTGAGTTTCCTCCTTTGTCACCATGACTGGGGCAATATCTGCCTCACAGTAAAGTCAGATGCAAAGTATTCATTTAACTCCTCAACCTTGCCTCTTGCCTGCCTTGTTGATCCCTAATTTGCTGTACTCCTCCTTTTTCTCACTTTTACTATTGATGACTGGGATTTCCCTTGCTGGGAGGTGTCAGACTTCCTACCCCTCTTAACACAATTTGTTTCTTGCCTCCTTTCTGAACCTTCTGTACTCAACGTTGTTCTCAATCATACGTTCGACCTGACTCCCATCGTAAACACTCTACTTTCCCCCTTTAACTAAATCTCTCTTTCTTTCGGATTTGTTTATTCTTTTGTTTTTGATAGAATAGATCTTGATCAAACCATCTCCTCTTCGAAGGTGACCCATTGTTCAGATTCTGTGTTTCATTCCTATGTATCCTACTCAGCTCCCATTAAAATCAAGCCAGTTGCTTGTTCCAACTTTTCCACCATCATCCTAAACCTTGAGATACAATTGTTACTGTTCTCCAAATCCATCTCCATGCTGTTTTCCTTTGAGACCCCTTAATATCAACCTCTTTGTCCAACCTTGAGTCACCTTATCCATTGTCTGTAGTTTCAACATTTTGTTCCATCGCATTTCTCCTGAAACACTTTGAGAAGTTTTACTCCATAAACTAGTTGTCATTTATAAGGACAGTTGGGTGAAGAGGAGAGAAAATAGAGGAGTGTGAATTGTTGCTGCCAAATCCTCACTCGTGTGGGTTAATTTTAAATCTGTTTTTGCGAATAATTGGATATCGGGTCTACGTTCCAGCTGATAGTTCCCTTGTTACCGTATCTGAATATGGATATGGAATCACTGGAAGAGGTCCTGTTCCACCAGTCGGTTGTTCCTTTTTTCTGAGAGTGATGCTGTATCATTTTGAAGTTGTTCTTCCTCACTTTCTGTTTTGGCTGCATTTCCCTCGCCTCAGTCGCTGCTTGGAATTGAGAGGATGGCAATGAACTGGGTTGTTCATAGATTCATACAGCTCTGGAAAGGTCCATTGAGTCTGCACCGACATAACTGCGACTAAAAGTGCACTAATCCCAATTTCTTGCACCTGTCCCATATTCTTGAATGCTATGATAGGATGTCCGTACTGCCCTGTTCCATAAGGCCTCAGGAGGTAGACAAGTAACACTTGCTACTGATTCAATACAGAAGTACAGAAATGGCCTTAGTGGATGGTATATGGTAGATGTTTGGAACTTTTCCACCTAAGTAGTCGATGCTGGATTAGTTGTTAATTTTAAATAGTTGTTAATTTTAACCTTTGATAACTGTTTGTTTATCAAAGGTATTAAGGGATATGGGTGAAAGGCATATCCAACAGAGCAGCCATAATCTCATTCAATGCTGAAACAGGCTTGTGGAGCTGTATGACCTACTCCTGTTCCAGTCTTTGTCAGTATTGAACAGCAGCAACACCTGTATATTTGCCGTGTTGCGTTTAGTTGTATTGCTGAGGTGGAACAGCGGTTCTGCAGTATTGGAGGTGTTTCAGTTTTCGCTCTTAAATGTTCAGTTTGTGAAACATTATGTACTCGATATTGTACTGTGTGCTGCAGCATTGCTTTCCTGTTTACTTTTAAATGTATGGTCACCTTTTGTTCTTGCTTAGTTCAGTGTAAGTTAAGGGCACTGAACTCAGTGGAAGTGATTGAAGAGCCTCATTTAATAGAATGGAGAGAGCACCAATTTATCATCTGCTATCTTATGAAACCAATGTCAGTTGTTATCACTGTAACTTTATGTGGAGTGATTGCACTAAGTACATGTTTCATGTAAAGCAATAATGATAGTCCAGAAAGGGTTACCTTAACCTGGTCTTTTAATCTGTGGCTGTGGTCTAGGTGGTACGGTCACTGACTACTTTAAGTTAAGTCTGTAGTTTAAAACTAGTTAATTGTTTTCAAATACATTGAACAGTTGTGTTAATGCTGCAACTTATGGAATGAAAACTCACATATTAGATTTCCTGGAACCAAACTGTGTTGCTGCTCGCACAAAGCCAGGATTCTGATTTGTCGCCTGACCGATATGTTTCCCCGTATTTATTTCCGGAATAGAGGGACGGTTACACTCCATATTCTTAAAGGGACGCCTGCCTTCACCTCAGCTCCAAAATAATGCATTTTGATTGATGGAGTTTGTTTATCTCATTGCCAAGTTGCATGTCATCTGCAAATATTTGAAATGATGACCCATACTTAAATATAGTCCATTAATATATAAATGAAAAAATATAGGTATTCTAATATTATGACCTAAGAAAGACCTCCTTATGCTGTACTTCAGTTTGAGAAATAACCTTTCCTCACTATTGCCCACTTTATACCCCCTTGGCCAATATTATATCCACAGTGTCATTGCCCTTTAACCCTGTGGATTTGAAGTTTGCAAAAAGTCTGTTATCTAGTTTTACAAACACCTTTTAAAAGTGATAAATTCCCTCTATTTTCTCCACATCAATTTCTCTATTATATCCTCCTTTTATTTTGACATTAGCAGCATCTAGTTAAGACCGATACATACCTCAGGCATGCTCACTGCTCCCATTAGCACTGTCTTTGTTTGACACCGTCTAGCCTTTTCCTAGCCTTCTACTATGAATGTTGTTTACAAGTAACATTCATTGCTTACTTTAAAAATTGGTTCAATTTGTTTAACAGTTTCCAGCCAGCCTTTCAAGCTGTTGGTGCAAAGTTAGCTCGTCCAGTATCAAGTTGTCATGCTGGGGGCAAATCCTCTCCACCAAAGATGTGCTTCGCCAACAGCAGAGTCTGTAGGATTGCGACTGAAAATGTGACTAAGTAATTTGAGAATTAAACATAATGATCCATTGCAGCAGTGACCGTGATCTCTGGGACCACATATTTAAGAATCAGACCAATTGATTTTGCCAGTGACCCTTTGCAGTAATGATCACGTCTTTTTTTTTAAATTTGATTTATCATTGTCCCAAGTAGCTAGGTGCAGTGAAAGGTTTGGTTTTACGTGCAGTACAGGAGCAGGTTATATCATACAAAGTATGTTACGGTAATAGAAAAGAGCGAAGAACGCAATGTTACGGCTGTAGAGAAGATGCACAAAGAGGGAGGGCAACATTAAATTTCATTTTTGAGAGGTCCATTCAGAAATCTAATAACGGGGAAGAAGCTATTCTTGAATTTGTTGGTGCATGCACTTAAGCAATAGTATCTCCTGCCTTACAGCAGAGGTTGGAAGAGACTATAACTGGGGTGGGAGAGGTCTTTGATTATGTTGCAAGGGAGGGAGAAATATAGATGGGGTCAATGGATGGAAGCTCGGTTTGTGTGATGGACTGGAACGTGTTCATGAATCTTCAGTCGTTTCTTACGGTCCTGGGTGGAGTAGTTGCCATACCAGACCATGATGCATCTGGATAAAATGCTTTCTGTGGTGCATGTATAAAAATTAAGAGTTTTTACAGGCATGCTGAATTTCCTTAGCCTCCTGAGGAAGTAGAGGCGTAGCATCCACGAGCAGTCTGCAGATCATAGGAAAAAATCCAGACCAATTTCTAACTGGCATCGACCCCATTTTACATTAGAAGATGCATTTCCTTCCCTAGTCAGCTGAACAATTATTTGCCATTTAAACCTCTTACATATCCCCTCAGATATCAGAAAGCTATTAAAGGATTTTGTAATAAGTGCGTCACAAGTGCTTGGTATATTTTTATGACTTGCAAAATGAGTACTGCTGAAAAAAGGAGACATTTTGTTAAAGCTTTTTGTTTTGCCTCTTCTGGACAATAAATGTTGGTTTTCCCTGAATTGGTATTATTGCAAATCGTTTTGGTGCAAAATGAAGAGTTTCAATGAAATGTCTTTTTTTCTCCCCAGCAACATTTGCGTTTGTCAATGACTAAATGACTACTTATAAAATGGCACTTAAAACAAAAATAACATTTTAAAATATCTCTCTCACTTATTCTCATCATTGGATTCTGATCTCCTGAGGGAAAAAAAATGTTTCTATAACTTTAACTGTACGGAAAGAAGTTTAGCCCTTTGCCTCCATTTACTTATACTGTCAGTTAATTCTTTACTTTTCTGTGATCCCAGTAGACACTTAGTTGGCATTGAGTTGTGTTATTGAAGGAATAAAACCAGCCTTCCATTTGCAGTGTGAAGTAATTTGACTGTAAAGATCTGAAAGTGAGACTTTGAGAGCAAATGTGGGCTTGTGTTGACATGGCAGCTGAGAGGAAAAATCGATCTGAATACCTGCCTTTGTCAAGACCTGCCAAGTGAGGAAACATGCTTGAGCAGCAAACACGCCATCTTATATTTGTACACAATAACACTATATGTTTGCATTTATATAGTGTCCTTAACAGCTGCACGGCATTCTTCTTTGAGCTATTGCCATGGAATTTTTTTTTTGTGCGGTTTACCTGAGAAGACACACTGGGCCTTGATTTTCAAGTTAAGAAGAATAAGGGGCGATCTCATAGAAACCGATTAAAATCCTAACAGGACTTGATAGGGCAGATGCAGGAAGGATGTTCCTGATGCATAGGGGTCCAGCACCGAGGGTCTCGGTCTAAGAATATGTGAGAGGCCGTTTCGGATTGAGATGAGGAGAAATTTCCGCACCCAGACAGTGGTGAGTCTGTGGAATTCTCTTTCACAGAAAGAGGTTGAGGCCGAAGCATTGAATGTTTTCACGAATGACTTAGGGCTAAAGTGACTAAATGGTTTGGGGAGAAAGCGGGACACAGTACTGAATTGGATGATCAGCCATAATCATACTGAATATTTGACCAGGCTAAGAAGGGCCAAATGGCTTACTTCTGATAAAAACTGAAAGACTTGCGGATGCTGTAAATCCAGAAAACAGAAGAGGCTGTAAAAGCTCAGCAGGTCTGGCTGCATCTGTGAGGTGAAATCAGAGTTAACCCTCTGTGGAAGGGTCACGGGACCCGAAACGTTAAAGCTGATTTCTCTTCAAAGATGCTGCCAGACCTGCTGAGCTCTTCCAGCCATTTCTGCTTTTAGGCCTCCTACTGATCCTGTTTTTTGATGCTTCTGTGGTTCCCTGACAGTTAAGCACTCCCTCTGTACTGACCCAGGAGTGTCAACCTGGATTATGTTCCCAACACTTTTTGGTTTGGGCTTTGAAACCATCTGACCAGGACTGAACGACAGCTAACCTCTGTGAACAAAATAACTGGTCAGCACTCTATTTCTCCTTGATGTTTACTGTCTGATGAAAATTCAGTACGCCGTGATAGAACCTCAACTGTTCCAAAGGTTCCACACTGGACAAAAGAAGGTTATGCTGTTTTAAACGTTGTACCTGCTGCAGTGCAAATCCTTCCTGGGACTGTCGATCAAACTTTGATATCTTGTTGACTTTAACTGGGTGCGTATATTATTCTTCCTCAGTATTACTTACATAATACAGCAATATTTATCTCTCTATGATGACTGTGTTCCTATTTAAAAATGGGCTCAATCTGTGCCTCCTCACTCCACCAGCTGGCCAGGCAGCAGCTTGTTTCCATTTAAGGGTAACACATCCATAAGTGACATTTACAGAGCACTCAGCGCCCTCCAGAGAGCTGGCAAATGCTGTGATATAGAACATGTTGAACTGCCAAGTACAGTCACTCTGAACTTGATTTGAACGCCACTTGATTTCACCTGCCCCATTTATTTGCAGGAGTCGAGAGAGTGGCGTTGGAAAAGCACAGCAGGCCAGGCAGCATCCGAGGAGCAGGAGAATAGCCGTTTCAGGCAAAAGCCCTTCATCAGGAATGAGGCTTGTGGGATGCGGGGGGGGGCTGAGATATAAATTTTGTACAAGTTCAGTTGAGTGTGGCTCAGCTAGGAGTGCACTTGCCTCTGAGTCCAAAGGGCTATGGGTTCAAGTCCTACTCCAGAAACCTCAAAAGGTCCAGGCTGACCCTTCAGTGCAGTAGAGAGCAAGTGCAGATCTGCGTGCCACCTTTTGCATAAGGCATTTCACCATTACACTGCCAGGATAACATGGCATTAGTTTGAAGATGAGCAGGGTGGTTATCCCTGGTGTCTCGACCAATAGTTATCTCGCAGTCACCACCATGAAAACAAATAGTCTGGTCATTATCACTTTGCTGTTTGTGAGAACTTGCTGTGTGCAAATGGTCTGCCCTACTTCACACATCACAGCAGTGATTACACTCCATAACTACTACATTGGCTGTTCAGTGCTTTTGTATGGCCTGAGATTATGAAGGGAGCTTATAAATGCAAATCTTTTTGCATATATTTTAATTAAGATGCTTTGATATATTGAAGGCTTGGGAGTGGGATTTGCCTTGACAATTTTGTCTCCGTTGCAAGCACTACCTCTGAGACCAGGCTGACAGTGTATCCGTCTCTCCCCGAGGGAGCCATCAGAAAATAGAGGAAGGGAGAAAAGCAAAGGGAATGATAACCAACTTACTCCCATCTTCACCTTCTGTCCACCCCTGTAGTTCTTTACTGGGTAGTGATCCACACCATGGATCTCGATTCATTCCACTACCGCTATGCGTTGTACAGGAATTGATATCAATTGCAATGTCTAGATTAGAGCGGTGCTGGGAAAACACAGCAGGTCAGGCAGCATCCGAGGAGCAGGGAAATCGACGTTTCAGACAAAAGCCCTTCATCAGAAATCAGTTGCAATGTCCCAGCTGATGCACCAGGTATCCAGACCTAACTAAGAATACAACGGTCAGCATCTTTCAGAGTGTACAACATCAGGAAATGCATTGCTCAACCAGGGAGCAGGAAGGAAACTTTTAAAACAAAACTCAGGCCCGAATAAGATCCAGAGGCTGAACCCAGTCCAGCCATGACTCAGATGTGTTATTTATAGATTCCACCATCAACATTTCCTTAGTTTTCTAACAATGTGAGGAGAAACATTAATTCAGTCCTTCGGCCCTGCATATTATTTTCAAACCATAAAATTAACGCCTTGTTCTTTATCTCCTGTGAGTTCCTCAGGACGCAGTATGGCCAGGATCTCTCTCTCATCTGAGTAGTCACCATTATTCAGCATTGTCCAAGTGCTTTCGATGGATGAGGTTTCT
Source organism: Chiloscyllium plagiosum (assembly GCF_004010195.1). Taxonomy (NCBI): domain Eukaryota; kingdom Metazoa; phylum Chordata; class Chondrichthyes; order Orectolobiformes; family Hemiscylliidae; genus Chiloscyllium; species Chiloscyllium plagiosum. The sequence continues at coordinate 59,061,555 of NC_057725.1, forward strand.
GAGGCCCAGTTGCATATGCCCTTTGGAAGATCCAGGTGGAATTTGAGATTTTATGTCCAATTCCTTTTGCAGAGAACAAATTGACATTGTACTCACTGGCTTCAATTGGTAGACCATACAATGCGCACTACTCACAGGATGTGTAATTTATTAAAATCCTTCGGTTAGTAATGCGATTATATTGCTCCAAATACCTGAAATTAGTATATAATGCAATAATAGTATAATCTGTCCTTCCGTACTGTGCATAAGATGGTACAGTTTTACCCATCTTTTTATATTTTCTGATAGCCAGGAACAATATGGTAAGTTTGTTAGTGTATTAACTTTGCTAAGTTCTAGCCTTGCTCGGAGCTGTCTTTATATTTGTACCCAAGACCTGTCAAGGGTTCAAGTATCGTTTGCATCTTTATCATAAATGATTTGCTAACAGTCCCTCAATGAAAATGAGCTTTGTATTTCACTTTATGGTTCCTTGTCCTAACACCCTCACAGATGAAATATTGATACTGGTGACCTTATGATGAGCCCACAGCTATAATTAAAATCTGGCTGATGTTGTAAAAGCACATACAGTGCAAGTGCCGGTGTCCAGTATCTCTACACCCACAGCTGCACTTACGTATGCATTCAGTAACCACATCTCAGTTCTCCATGTGCTGTGCCTGGGTTTCTCTATATAGAAACAAGAACAAGCAAATTGGGGGTTGAAAAGTTCAGGTCATTTATAAATAGCTTTGGAATCTGCTCTGTATCCTGTGCGGAGTTCTTGGAAAGAAAGAACCTGCATTTATTTTGCATCTTTTGCAACTTCAGGACACCTCAAATCACTTTTAAAGCGAATTAAGTACTCTCGAAGTGGAGTTGTTGTTATAATGAAGGAAAAGGGGCAGGCAGCTAGTGCACAACAAACTCCCGCTAGCAGCACCATTAAAATGACAGTCAGTTTATTTTTCAACCTTGATTTAGAAATGTTGATGGAGACATCTGAGGGGAACTCATCTTCGCACCTTCAGACAGCTTTATAGGGGCTTTTATGTCTACCTGAGAGGCAGGATGAGCCTTTGTTTAAGTGTCTGATCTGAAATCTCCACAGTGTAGCGCTCCTTCAGTACAGCAATGGGCGGTTTGGCCAGCTTCGCATTTAAAACAAATAGGGTCGCATTTTCGAAAATATCAGACACTAATGCCTGTTGTTTCTCACGGTCACAGTTATCTTCATAACCATGCTGTTTTTCGGTTTCGAAATAGGCTTGTGTAGTTTTGCATGGGTGGTGCACGCGAGCATTATTGCAAAGCTTGTGGCCCTGACCTTTTCTCAGACTGGCGGCAGCTCCCAGGCTCCTTTGCGAAGATGTTTCATCAGCTACCATAGCATTATATTTGAAATGGACTTTGGCACTTCCCCGCCCCCAGGATTAACTGTGAAATTTATTCTGCCTCTTGAAACCTCTAAATGTCAGCATGGAGTTTACTCTTACTGTTCGCAGAAGCCATGCTTCCAGTGAAGCACTCTGATCGACTGGCAGAAAAGTTGCTGAAATAACCGAACCAGGCTTCTGAAGAGTGAGCAGCTGAGTCACCGAAGCCAAGATTGAGCCACTTTGCTGTGGAATCAACTTTCCTCAGCCACTGTGGTAATGTGGAGGTCCGCTTAGCCTCAGCGCTCCAAAGTGGGCAAGTGTGGGCTTCACTGCTTGTTGCTGTCTAATGAGCCCTGCTGGGAAGGGACATCCAACAAGGTAGAGTCGCTATACTCCTACCAGGCCATAGGACTCCTCTCCTCATTACAGAGAGACAATGAGTGGTAGTTTAACCTGAGGGTCACCAGGCGAGGGAAGAGACTGAGAAGGAGCGTCCTTCATGGGAACCTTAGTTTGTGCAGGAATTGAATGCACCCTGTTGGTTTTACTGTGTCAAAACTGGCTGTGCATCCAGTATATACAACTTCATGATGAATAACATGTTGGCAGTCAAAGTAGTAGTTGCATGGCCAAGTGAATCTGTCACGTTAGGTGTGCTAGTTTGTGAAGAATTATCGTTGTTTGTATGTATGTATGTATGCAACTATTCAAGGAGCAGTGCTGCAAAGCATTTCACATGTATGAGTGCTTTAAAAAATAAAACTCCGTACTTTTATACCCAGTAAGACAAAGGAACCACATGTCAGGAACAACACCTGGTTAGGCACTGAAACATTGAGCAATGGTGCACAGCATGGGATGTATTGACTGCAGGACAGCTTGTCCATGTGTTGTCAGAGTACGGCAAACAAACCAGTGTTCAGTGATTAATAACACACTTTGCATTGCTGCTATAGAGACATAGAGATGTACAGCACAGAAACAGACTCTTCAGTCCAACTTGTCCATGCCGACCAGATATCCTAACTTAATTTAGCCCCGCAGCCCTGTGTACCCTTTCCGTTCAAGCACCTATCCAGATGCCTTTTAACTGCTGTAATTGTACCAGCCTCCACCACTTCCTCTGGCAGTTCATTCCATGCATGCACCACCCTCTGAGTGAAAGGTTACCCCTTAGGTCCCTTTTTAATTCTTCCCCCTCTCAACTTAAACATATGCTGTCCAGTTTTGGACTCCCCTACCCGAAGGAAAACAGAGGAAGATAGGAGCAAGAGGAGGCTATTCGGCCCTTCGAGGCTGCTCTGTTATTCTTAATGGTCATGGCTGATCGTCCAACACAACTGCTGGACCCTGCTTTCTCCCCGTAACCTTTGATCCCATTCGCTCCCTCTGCTATATCTAGCTGCCTCTTGAACATATTTCAATGTTTTGGCATCAACTACTTCCTGTGGTAATGAATTCCCCAGGCTCACCGCTCTTTGGGTGAATAGCTTTAAATTGAGGGGTGATAGAGGATAGATGTCAGAGGTAGTTTCTTTACTCAAAGAGTAGTAGGGGTGTGGAATGCACTGCCTGCAATAGAAGTAGACTCACCAGCTTTAAGGGCATTTAAATGATCATTTAAATAACAAATGGATGAAAATGGGCTAGTGTAGGATAGATGGGCTTCAGATTGGTTCCACAGGTTGGTGTAACATTGAGGGCCCAAGGGCCTGTACTGCGCTGTAATGTTCTATATTCTATACATGTTCTAAATGTCTCCTCATCTCTATCCTAAATGGTCCACCCTAAATCCTCAGTCTGTGGCCCCTTGTTCTGGACGCACCCACCATCGGGAACATCCTCCCTGATCTACCCTGTTATAATGCTGTTAGAGTTTTATATGTCTCCGAGATAGCCCCCACCATTTGTCTGAACTCCAGTGAAAACAATCCTAACCTAGTCAGTCTGTCCTCATATGTCAGTCCCGCCATCCCCTGGGAAACCTTCGCTGCACTCCCTCAAGTGCAAGAACACCGGGCAGCACGGTGGCACAGTGGTTAGCACTGCTGCCTCACAGCGCCAGAGATCCGGGTTCAATTCCCGACCCAGGCGACTGACTGTGTGGAGTTTGCACATTCTCCCCGTGTCTGCGTGGGTTTCCTCCGGGTGCTCCGGTTTCCTCCCACAGTCACAAAGATGTGCAGATCAGGTGAATTGGCCATGCTAAATTGCCCATAGTGTTAGGTAAAGGGGTAAATGTAGGGGTAGGGGTATGGGTGGGTTACGCTTCGGCGGGGCGGTGTGGACTGGTTGGGCCGAAGGGCCTGTTTCCACACTGTAAGTAATCTAATCTAATCTAATCCTTCCTCAGGAAAGGAGACTAAAACTGCACACAATATTCTAGGTGTGGCCTCACCAAGGCCCTGTGTAACACATCCATGCTCCTGCACTCTAAACCTCTTGCAATGAAGGCCAACGTACCATTTGCCTTCTTTACTGCCTGCTGCACCTGCTTACCTTCAGCGACTGATGCATCCCCTTCTGCCAATTTTAGAGCCATTCAGGTAGGAATCCGCATTCTTATTTTTGCTTCCAAAGTGAGTAACCTTGTATTTATCCAAATGATACTGCATCTGGCATTAATTTTCCCACTCACCCAACCTGTCCAGATCATACTGAAGCACCTCTGCATTCTTGTCGCAGTTCACCCTCCCACCCAACTTAATCTCACCTGCACGCTTTGAGATGTTACATTTTGTTCCCTCAGCCAAGTCATTAACATATAATGTGAATAGCTAGGGTCCCAGCACTGATCTCTGTGGCACCCCGTGAGTTTCTGCCTGCCAATTTGAAAAGGACCCTTTAATTCTTACTCTTTGTTTCCACTCTGCCAACCAATTTTCTATCTTCCCCCAATCCCATGTGCTTTAATCTTGCACAATAATCTCTTATGCGGGACTTTGTCAAACGGTTTCTGAAAATTCAAATATACCAAATCGTCTGGCTTTTCCTTGCCAAATCTACTCATGACATAGTCATAGAATTCCAACAGATTTCCCCTTCATAAATCAATGCTGACTCTGCCACTGCTTACTAAATGCTCCACTATAAAGTCCTTGATAATGGATTCGAGAATTTTCTCACTACCAATGTTAGGCTTGCTGGTCTGTACTTCCCTATTTTCTCTCGAGCTCCCGTTTTGAATACTGGACTGACATTAGCCACCCTGTGATCTGCAGGGACTGTTCCAGAGTCTATAGAATCCTGGAAGATGACCACCAATGCATCCATTGTTTCTAAAGCCACTTCCTTAAGTACTCTGGAATGTAGACTTTCAGGCACTGGGGATTTATTGGCCTTCAATCCCATCAATTTTCCCAGCATTATTTCTCTGCTAATAGTGATCTCCTTCAGTTTTCCCCTTTCGCTAAATCTTGCGTTCTCCAACATTTCTGGTGTCTGAATTGTGTCCTCTTTTGTGAAGACAGAACCAAAGTATGTATTCTGTTGCTCAGCCATTTCTTTGTCCCCTACTATACATTCCCCAGTTTCTGTCTGTTGGGGACTTGGATTTGTCTTCACCAATCTCTTTCTCTTCGTGTATCTATAGAAACTCTTAGTGTCAGTCTTTATGTTCCCTGCAAGCTTGCTTTTGTACTGTGTTTTCCCCTTCTTCATCAATCCCTTGATCCTTCTTTGCTGAATTCTAAACTGCTCCCAATCCTCAGACCTATTATTTTTCTTGGCCAATCTGTATGCCTTTTCCTTGGTTTGGATACTATCTCAGATTTCCTTTGTAAGCCATGGATTGGTCCTCTCACCCATTTTGCTTTCATGCCAGACAGGAAAAAAACAGTTGTTGCATTTCCCCCATGTGTTTCTTGAATGCTTGCCATTACCTATACATTGTCATTCCTTTGAGTAACTCTCCCCAATCTATCAAGGTCAACTCATGCCTCATATCTTCACAGTTTCCTTTATTAAGACTCAGCACCCTAGTCTCTGAATCAACTAAATTGCTCATCGTGTTCAGGGATGTGTAGACTAGGTGTATTAGGCAGGGGAAATGTAGAGTAATAGGCTAGGGTAGTGGGTCTGGGTGGGATATTCTTTGGAGGGTCGGTGTGGACTTGTTGGGCCAAAGGGCCTTTTTCCACACTTTAGGGATTCTATGATTCTATGAACTACCTCACTCTCCATCTTGATTTTTAAAAAAATGCTATCATGTTATGTTCACCCATCCCAAAGGGGTCTTGCACAGCTAGATAGGCAATGAAGATATGAGGCATGAGTTGACCTTGATAGATTGGGGAGAGTTACTCAAAGGAATGACAATGTATAGGTAATGGCAAGCATTCAAGAAACACATGGGGGAAATGCAACAACTGTTTTTTTCCTGTCTGGCATGAAAGCAAAATGGGTGAGAGGACCAATCCATGGCTTACACAGTACCCAGTCTAAGATTGCCTCCTCTCTCATTGGTTCCTCTACATATTGGTAAAGAAAACCATCCCATATGCATTCCAGGAATTCCTCCTCCCCGGCGTTGTGACTAATCTGATCTGCCCAATCTATGTGCAGACTAAAATCACCCATGAACACGTATATTCCTTTATCACATGAATCTCTAATTTCCTGTTTAATATTATTCTCAACATCACCACTGCAGTTTGGGGGTCTATGTATGACACCCACTAATGTTTTTTGCCCTCTAATATTTCTCAACTCTACCCATATAGACTCCACGTTGTCAGAGCTAATATCCTTTCGCACTATTGTGTTAATTTCCTCTTAAACGGCAATGCCACTTCACCACCTTTTCCTTTTTGCCTGTCCTTCCTAAGTACTGAATACCCTGGGACATTAGTTCCCATTCTGGTCACCCTGCAGTCATGTCTCCATAATCCCAATTATATTGTACCTGTTTACATTTATCTGCACGATTAGTTCATCCACTTTATTGCAAATGCTCTGCGCATTAAGGCACAAAGCCTTTAAGCTTGTCTTTTTAATATTGTTTGTCTTGCTCCCAATTTCTTTCTCAATAGCCCTGTTTGAATTTTGACCTTGGTTTCTCTGCCTAGCACTTATAAATTCCCCTTTCTATCTTTTGTTTTTGTCCTATCTCCCTCCTTCTCTGACTCTTTACATAGGCTCCCATCCCTCGGCATATTAGTTTATTAAACCCTCCCCAACCGTTGTAGCAAACACTTCCCCCTACGACATCAGTCCTAGTCCTGCCAAATGTAACCCATCCAATTTGTAGAGATTCCACCATCCCCAGAACCAGTCCCAATGGCCCAGGAATTCAAATGGATAGTTCTCCCTATGTTCCGTGTGATCTAACCTTGCTAAACAAGTCTACCATGTGGAACCTTGTCAAATGTCTTACTGAAGTTCATAAAGACAACGTCCACCACTCTGCTTTCATCAACCCTCTTTGTCACTTCTCCAAAAAGCTCAATCAAGTTAGTGTGACACAAACTCCCAAACACAAAGCCATGTTGACTATCTGTACTCAGTCCTTGCCTCTCCAAATACATGTAAATCCTGTCTCTCAGTATTCCCTCCAACAACTTGCCCGTCACTGATGTCAGGCTCACCGGTCCGTAGTTCTCTCGCTTTTCTCTACCACCTTTCTTAAAAGATGGCACCACGTTAGCCAACCTTCAGTCTTTCTGCATTTCATCCATGGCTATTGATGATACTAATATCTCAGCAAGCGGCCCAGTGATCACTTCCCTAGCTCCCCACAAACTTCTAGGGTGTAACAGATAGATCCATTGATATTTCAGTTGGTGAACCGCCTGCACTACAGAGGCTCCTATGAGAATGATTCAGCCTGTTTGAATCAGTACCACTGGTAAAATACTGTGCTAAGACATCAGCATGGTAAAAAGAAACACACAGCTGTACAAGTGTCAGAAATTTCGTAACTGAGGTTAAAGCCTGACATTCTGGCTTCAGTGTGCAGTCTTAACACATTTCAGTTTGTGTTAAGACAGAACCTCCCAAAGAATGACTTCGCTTTGGTGCCTTTTGAACTTGACAATCTAGGAGTGGTTTGGTGGTTAGCACTGCTGCCTCACAGCACCAGGGACCCGGTTTGATTCCAGCCTCGGGTGACTGTGTGGAGTTTGCACATTCTCCCTGTGTCTGCGTGGGTTTCCTCCGGGTGCTCCGGTTTCCTCCCACAGTCCAAAGATGTGCAGGTCAGGTGAATTGGCCATGCTAAATTGTCCATAGTGTTAGGTGCATTAGTGAGAGGGAAATGAGTCTGGGTGGCTTACTCTTCAGATGGTCGATGTGGACTTGTTGGGCCGAAGGGCCTGTTTCCACACTGTAGGGAATCTAATCTAAATTATAAATCTGTGAACGTTATTGATGGGAGAAGGGTGTTCACACAAGCCTTCTCTGCCATTCAATCAACATGAAGCTGGAGTTGAGACAGAGCTTTTATTTTTACTTTGTCTCCTTATTCCCAGATTGTTATTGGGTGAGGGCATCAAATGACTTCAGTCTTGAATCTCCTAATTAGTCCAGTGTCTGTAGCCTTCCAGGAAAGAAAACTTCATATTTCTTTGTATCTTTGTGGGGGGAAAAAAAAACTTCTTCCTTTGGATCCCTCTAACTCTAACTTTAAGACTGTATTTCCTTCCTCTGGAAACTCTTCAGAAAAACGAAAAGCTAAAGTACCTCTCTTTGCAGGTTTTCCCTTTGCTTTCTGCTGGGGCCTGTATCCAGTTACTAATGTGCTTCATTCCAAGACCAAAGAGCTAGTCACATCTTCTGTTACTAACCATTCCAAAGAGGCATTGCCCTCTGAATTGTTTCATCCCTGCCTCCTGAGACATGAGTTGTTTTGGTTGCTATTAGTATCAGAAAGAAAAAAATCTTGTCATGTGAACGAGACACATTTATTGCCTGTTCCGAGGTACCCCAGGAAGGTATTGGACCTAGTCTTCTGACTCCTGGTATCTTGCTGGAAGTCAGAGAAAGAAGGAAAACACTGAGTACCTGAATATATTTGTTAGAGCTTGATCCATCCAATCTAAAGACAATTGGGCCCTGTAATTGTCTATGATGTTGCCCATCTGGGATTGACCATGGCAATCATTCCTTTAGTTAATGTACATCAAGTAAAATATTGTAATGAGTCTTATGCTGTACAGCCTTCAAGTCAAAGTTTTTCTATGAAAATTAAAGTGTAAATTCCTTCAAGATTTTAAAAGCATAAATTGTTGAAAAGAAAGGACTTTAACCTCATACCTTCCAATGGCTGATATCCGTTTGCTCTGATCATCTCTAACTGGTTCTTTTATCTTAAATGAGTGTTCCTTAGTCCATTACCTTCATGTCTGTGGAATCAGGACAGATATTTAATGGAGGCAAAAGTGAGGACTGCAGAAGCTGGAGATCAGAGTCGAGAGTGTGGTGCTAGCAAAGCGCAGCTGGTCAGAGAGCATCCGAGGAGCAGGAGAATTGATGTTTTGGGCAAAAGCTCATCATCAGGAATGAGGCCTCATTTAATGGAGGCAACCTGGAGTCTTACCGTCCAGTGAGCTGCAGAGAGGCTTGTGTCACTTTCTTTCAGGAAGACTCTCTCAATTGAGATCTGATCATTCTCTTAACTAGACTATGGTGGTCTTTGCCCAGGACCCCAAGGGTGGAAATCCAGCCCCCAACATCATCCCCCTTCAATGACAGAGCACCCCCACTAAAGTCTGGCACCCAGTCAGAGACAGAAGCTGTCCGTTGCTCAGTGGGTAGAGTGGCACTGCAGCTACCTGAGACCCAGGATCACTGAGACCTTCAAGCCCAGAGCTGAGTGATGATAGGATGGGGAGGTGTGGTGGAAGGCAGTGTCTCTCAACCTGGTCCCTTTCCTGATACCGGTCCCTCAATCGGATGAAGGATCCACTCTTGCAGCCAGCAAGTGACCATGACAGCATTTGCTTTTCATGTTCGACATGTGGCAAGAGCTCTTCCTGCCTCTGGAAGAACATTGATTGTGAAGTGAGGCCTCACAATGGGCATCTGTTGACTGATGAAGGTCTTCACCCAGACCCATATCTGTCACGCTGCTGCCTGATTAAATACCTCCCGAAACCCCATGAACCGAAATGGAGAGCATTACATTCTGCCTATCGTCTCTTCATTTACTTTACCGAAGCCTTCACCATTTTAACCATGTTGATTAGGTGCCTTGCCTTAACTTTCTCTGCTCTAGCTCTTCATAATGTGCAACCAGACTGACATGAGATAACATTCAATAAGCAGCTTAATCTCTTGAAATCTGGTATACTATGCAGTGGGGATTTAGAGGAAGCACTGAAAATGCACATCAACTAAACTAATTGAGTTGAGTGTTCTGACATTGTGGTAAGGATAGCATTCAGTGCCCAGAAATGATCAAGAGTTAAAGCCATACTGATGGCCCATTCAGAGCAGAATCTGACTGACGTTCTTCAGTGATAACTGGAATTGTTTAGAGCTGACTTATTGCAGGAAATGGGAAAGCGTATTTGATTGTAAAAGCCAAGCAGTGTTGTTTAATCCTCACTGCTGTGAGCCTCTTGGTGCCTAACACTCACAATTCCACCTTGGCAATGCAAAACCTGCCCATCCTTTCTCAGCATTAGTCTGGTCCTAGTGCAGCACACCACACCACACCACACTGGGTGGAGAGCACTGGCCGGTGTGCAGGAGGGGGCTGTCCCATCTGCTTGTTCTCCAGTGAGCATTTGCGCAGTGAGCTCGATCCAACGTTATTCTTATTCCTCCTTCTCTACCTTTTTAACAGCCCTCACTCCACAGGAGAATCCCTTGCCGACCTGCACCTCTTTTCAGACCTGGCCCCTCTCTGGTAACGGTCACAGAGGATGGAAACGTTTTTCAAGAGGCATTTCAAGACGGCGCCCGGGGTCAGGTTGCCTGGTCGGTGCCGACGGGCAGGTAGGTGCGCAGGAGGCACCGTGCCCGGCAGTAAAGTCAGGCGCCGTTCGAATGTAGGAATGCCCTCGGCGTTGTTGGTGCAGAGGCGCCGGTCCAGTGTGCAGCTGCCCCTTCGTGCATCCAGACTGGGAGGAGGGATGTCTAGGAGCAGTGGCCCACGTCGCAGGTCCAGTACTACCGCCCTTCACCTCAACCCAAGGTTCGCAGTCCAGCAGAAGCGAGGGGGCAAGCTACGGACTATCGACAGCCACCTGGTTGGGCCCTCCATGTTGTTGGCTAGCCTCATTCAGATAAGCAAGGAAGAGGAGGGCAAGACTGGCACTGCCAAACCGACTCACGGAGCAAGGATGGGCACTACCCCTGATGATTCCGATGGCGATTGCTCCTCTTCCGGGGGCTCGGCCATCTCAGAGTCTTCGTCTGCGGGCAGGAGTTGGAGTGACCAGGAAGTGGATGGGTGTGCTCCCCCAGGAATGCCAGAGACACTCCAGCGGTCGGCCTGGCACTATCAGCCCATCTACACAAAGCCTTTCCTGAGGGCCCCTCGCTGCCTGAGGAGGAACTCCTCCCACCTGGCCCCAGCTGAGTCGGCCTGCGTGGGGAAGATGGCCTACAGGTTACATGGGAACTACCAAAGGAGGAGCCAGCGGCGGCGGTCCAGCACCATCCCACTTCCTGGCACACGGCGGACCTCGGTGACAGCTTGCATCCCTCCCGGTGAGCCAGAACTGTACCAGCTGGTGTCGATGGGGAGCGGGCAGCCTTCTGTGAGCAGCAGGCGGGCGTCCCGTGCTCTGCCACCCCGATGGAGGCATGGTGTTCGCAGAAATTCCCTCCGCTTGATCCACAGGAGCCCGGCGGCCAAACATTCCCCGGCGTGGAGCAACTTCCTCTCGTATGTATTCCTGCTTTGGAGGTGGGGAGGGTGTGTCCCAGATGTGGCGAGTTAGGGAGATGTGGGCGCTTGGCGTAGATTGTATTCTTGTTTTCTCTCTCTCTATCCCTCTCATCCTCCTCCTCCTCTCTTCTCCTCCACCCCCCCCCCCCCCCCCCCAGTCATTTGCCCAAATATACCTCTGTTCTCACCCTGATGGTACAGCCTGTAGTACTGTGGGCAAACAGCTAGCTTACCTACATTGAGTCAAGGCCAGCCTCCTGCTTCCCCTAAGTGATGGCATAGAAATTCAGGGTTCTTTGAGCTTGACCTTCCTCCAGGTCAGGACTGGGGGCAAGGCAATTCACCTCATTGTGCCTGTGTTGGAAGTGTTACCAATTAATTTCCTCTGTTCCCATGTCTCCCACAAGCTGTTCGGTTTGTTCCTTTAAATGTAGTAGCCAGGATACCGAAAAAAGAATGCAGGCATTTCTTGTTTTCATTTCACTAGCAGGTGAGATCAGGATCATATTGTCATGTGAATCCAATAGCTGCTCGTAGTTCCCTCACAACTGTGATTGTCCTGCCCTGGTCAGTGTAGAGCATTCACTTTATTTCAACGATGGTGTTGAATTAGTTTGCATTTTGGGCTGGTGCATACGAGTCAATTTTCCTCTTTATTCCTAATGGCAAGTTATTCACAGAGCGTTGTATGCAGTTAGAAAGACGTTTGCTGCAGATTTAATGCTGTCTCCCAAGTCAATAAATAGAAGTGAGGAGATGATGAATCTCCTGAATCCACTTTCCTCTTTCCTGTTCTGAAGGGTGGCGGTTTTGCAGGAAGACCAAGAGAAGTGAGTAAGCAAACGGCGGAATTAGAAGGTCAAATCCCACGATAAGATATTCACAAATAAAGTAGGACATGTTTAACTCAAAAAGTGTGGGGGAAAAAAATGATGAGTTTGGGTTGTTATTGCAATTAAGCATGTCATTTAGTTCAGGACATGGGTAATGACGACAGGAAAAAGTCTCACAGGCTGACATTGTGGAGCAACTTCACACTGAATGATCTGTAAGTAGCAACAAGCTTCCCTTTCACAGTGCTGCTGGGTGTCTGCAATATTCTCCCTCTATTGGAAGTCTGAGGTCCTCTAGCTTCACAACATTGTTGTCTAACTGGTGGAATTGTTCTATCATATATTGGGCCAGAGAGGGTTAAGGAGAGTTGATACCTGGCAAATTTACCCAAACTCCCCTCAAGCAGACGTCAATGTGAGGAGGTGATGAGCTTTATTTTAACCGTGGATTGGTCTTGGTCTCCACCAATCCCCACCAACACCCCACAGACTGATTAAATGCTGGGAACTGGGTCTTGTTTTACAACAAGAGGATTTTCCTCTGCTGCTTTTTGCACAAATTAATACTTTCTGGGATATTTCCTAGAGCAGTAAGTCCTGGTTTGTAGCATATTTCCCTTCTTACACACCTTCTTCTGCATTTTTGAATTCACCACTTCTCATCAAGTACCCTTCTCAGAACTTAACCCTTCGGGAGAAGATTTCTTGTCGCACAAGTAATGTGATGTCTGTGGGAGAGAGGTCGATGACTGTATTTAGTAACAGCAATTCAGCCCGAGTCACTAAAGGTCTTGATGTGATTCAAAAGCGGGCTGAGCGGGAAGCTCCTTTCATCACTGTCAGGAAGGAAGCAATCCGCAGCTCCCTAAGGCTGATATCTGTTGGCTTTGGGGATTTGCAGTGCAAGCTTCTTTGGGATACAGTGAGATTTCTGACACCACCATTTTCTAATGATCTTTAAACTTTCTTATGCAGCAGACAATCTTCAAGTTGAAAACACTGGCATTTGCTTTCTCTTTTACAGTATATGCACTTTCAACAGATGAGAAACGCTGCATTCCTGTGTTAAGAAATTTCCTCACCTTTATCATGTTCAGTATTCTTATGTAAATGTTGTACTCAGGCGCATTCCCATTGAATGGTAGTGAGACTCGAACCAAAAGGCTGCTTCTGCTCCGATATCTCATGGTAGCCTTATGCACATCAAATGTTTGCATAATCCCATTCTAATGCTAAACAATAGGTACACATCCCATGTCCTTGCCCACTGACAATATGCACAGAATATTGTGTGTTGTTTTATCATGGCAAGATACAAATTGCTTTGTTCCTCTTCAGTTGTGCTCACAAGGTGTATTATCTGAAAATAATGCCTCTTTGCATGTAGGCTACCATTCTGGCAGGGATATTGATTGTTTTCCTGTCGAATTTTGGCCTGAGCACCAGCGTCTATTTTGCCGTTGACACTGGGAGTTGCCCAGTGTTCATTCTAGCTACTGAGAGGCCCGTTGTCTGTGCAGCAATGTTGTTGGTGAGGTGTCAGCATCAGAAGGGTGCATGTCATACTCAAAGAAGCATCCGCCCGGGGTAAATAGTGCACCTGTTTGGGATAAAGGTGCTTGTTTTGCGTGATCACCCAAATGTCTAATTCGCAATGTCAATCCACTACTGTTCTTCAACTTTTGAAACGGATTTGTGCAATTGAAATATTTTTTTAAAAAAAAGCAACTACAATGAGGAAAGACAAACGTGGAGGAGTATTGAGCTCCGCCAAAATTTGACCCATTGCCAAATACTGGAGAGGTTTTTGGGAAGTCGCTGTATTGCTGATAAAGCCAAAAATGGGAACTAGTTTTAACCTAATGGGTCGGTTTAACAGCCTATTTGATTAGAATGTCCTTTGAAATCGATCTTAGGAGGGGTATAAGGCCATAGTTTCGCTATGAGTAGGTTAGTTTGTCCTACTTGTCACCCAGTGAATGAAATTCAAATGACTTCAGTGTCAGACTTGGACACAATAATAGTGTTATACTGAACAGTATCTGACACGAGGTGTGTAAGAATCAACTACCGAGTTACAACATGCTGCGCATGTAGCAATAAGAATTGCGGAAAGGAGTAACTGTTTTGCTGCTTTTGAGAAAAACAGTGTGCACTATTTCAGGTAATAGATGGAAAATGGAGACCAGGACAAAAATACCATTCTCTGATTTATTTCAGAAAAGCCATTGCTAAATCTGGGCTTCAACATCTGGTTGCTCAACCAAACGCAAACGTTGCACTTCGACAGGATTCGGATCGTGAAGTACGCAGCACGGTGGATTGGACGGTGAGTGTAAAAAAAAAACCCAAAGGCTTTCCATTCGCGCTCTCTCTAAACAATCCCACTGTACCAAACCCTCTCCCATTGTAAACAATCCCATTGGAACCAAACCCCCAGCCATTGTAAACAATCGCACTGTACCGAACCTCCTCCCATTGTAAACACTCCCATTGTACCGAACCCTCTCCCATTGTAAACACTCCCACTGTACCCACTCTCTCCCATTGTAAACAATCCAACTAACAATCCCACTGTACCGAACCCACTCCCATTGTAAACAATACCACTGTACCAAATCCTCTCCCATTGTAAACAATCCCACTGTACCGAACCCTTTCCCATGATAAACAATCCCACTGTACCAAACCCCCTGCCATTGTAAACAATCCCACTGTACCGAACGCCCTCCCATTCTAAACAATCCCACTGTACCGAACCCCCTCCCATTGTAAACAATCCCACTGGACCGAACTCCCTGCCATTGTAAACAATCCCACTGTACCAAACACCCTGACATTGAATCCCACAATACTGAATCCCCTCCCATTGTAAACAATCCCACTGTACCGAACACCCTGACATTGTAAACAATCCCACTGTACTAAACCCCCTCACATTATAAACAATCCCACTGTACCGAACCCCCTCCCATTGTAAACACTTCCACTGTCCCAAACCCTCTCCCATTGTAAACAATCCCACTGTACCGAACCCTCTCCCATTGTAAACAATCCCACTGTACCAAATCCCCTCCCATTGTAAACACTCCCATTGTACTGAACCGTCTCCCATTGTAAACACGTCCATTGTACCCACCGTCTCCCACTGTAAACACTACCACTGAACTCACCCTCTCCCATTGTAAACAATCCCACTGTACCGAACCCCCTGCCATTGTAAACAATCCCACTGTACCAAACCCTCTCCCATTGTAAACAATCTCACTGGACCGAACCCTTTCCCATTATAAACAATCCCACTGTACCAAACCCCCTCCCATTGTAAACAATCCCACTGTACCAAACCCTCTCCCATTGTAAACAATCCCACAATACTGAATCCCCTCCCATTGTAAACAATCCCACTGTACCGAAATCTCTCCAATTTTAAACAATCCCACTGTACCAAACACTCTCCCATTGTAAACAATCCCACTGTACCAAACCCTCTCCCATTCTAAACAATCCCATTGTACCAAACCCCCTCCCGTTGTAAACACTGCCATTGTACTGAACCCTCTCCCATTGTAAACACTTCCATTGTACCCACCCTCTCCCACTGTAAACACTCCCACTGAACTCACCCTCTCCCATTGTAAACAATCCCACTGTACCAAACCCCCTGCAATTGTAAACACTCCCACTGTACCAAACCTCCTCCCATTGTAAACAATCCCACTGTACCGAACCCCCTGCAATTGTAAACACTCCCACTGTACCAAACCTCCTCCCATTGTAAACAATCCCACTGTACCAAACCCTCTCCCATTGTAAACAATCTCACTGTACCGAACCCTTTCCCATTATAAACAATCCCACTGTACCAAACCCCCTCCCATTGTAAACAATCCCACTGTACCAAACCCTCTCCCATTGTAAACAATCCCACAATACTGAATCACCTCCCATTGTAAACAATCCCACTGTACCGAACCCCCTCCCATTTTAAACAATCCCACTGTACCAAACACTCTCCCATTATAAACAATTCCACTGTACCAAACCCTTTCCCATTGCAAACAATCCCACTGTACCAAACCCCCTCCCATTGTAAACAATCCCACTGTACCAAACCCTCTCCCATTCTAAACAATCCCATTGTACTGAACCCTTTCCCATTATAAACAATCCCACTGGAACCAAACCCCCTCCCATTGTAAACACTCCCATTGTACTGAACCCTCTCCCATTGTAAACACTCCCACTGTACCCAATCTCTCCCACTGTAAACACTCCCACTGAACTCACCCTCTCCCATTGTAAACAATCCCACTGTACCAAACCCTCTCCCATTGTAAACAATCCCACTGTAACCAAACCCCCTGCAATTGTAAACACTCCCACTGTAC
>NC_057725.1:59078477-59078733 GCF_004010195.1 Chiloscyllium plagiosum
TTCCCATTGTAAACAATTCCACTGTACCAAATCCTGTCCCGTTGTAAACAATCCCACTGTACCGAATGCTTTCCCATTGTAAACAATCCCAGTGTTCCAAACCCTTTCCCATTGTAAACAATCCCACTGTCCCGAACCCTCTCCCATTTGTAAACAATCCCATTGTACCAAACCCCCTCCCATTATAAACACTCCCAATGTACGGATCCCCTGCCGTTTTAAACAATCCCACTGTACCGAACCCTCTCCCATTGTA
>NC_057725.1:59078813-59080660 GCF_004010195.1 Chiloscyllium plagiosum
ACAATCCCACTGTACCGAACCCCCTCCCATTGTAAACAATCCCACTGTACCGAACCCCCTCCCATTGTAAACAATCCCACTGTACTGAACCCCATCCCATTGTAAACAATCCCACTGTGACGAACCCCCTGCCATTGTAAACAATCCCACTGTACCAAACCCTTTCCCATTGTAAGAAATCCCTTTGTAAACAATCCCACTGTGCCGAACCCCCTGCCATTGTAAACAATCGCACTGTACCAAACCCCCTCCCATTGTAAACAATCCCACTGTACCAAACCCTCTCCCATTGTAATCAATCCCACTGTACCGAACCCTTTCCCATTATACACAATCACACTGTACCTAACCCTCTCCCATTATAAACACTCACACTGTACTAAACCCCCTCCCATTGTAAACAATCCCACTGTACGGAGCCCCCTGCCATTGTAAACAATCCCACAGTACCAAACCCTCTCCCATTGTAAACAATTCCACTGTACCAAACCCCCTCCCATTATAAACAATCCCACTGTACCAAACCCTCTCCCATTGTAAACAATCCCGAACCCCCTCCAATGTAAACAATCCCACTGTGCCAAACCCTCTCCCATTGTAAACTTTCCCACTGTACCAAACCCCCTCCCATTATAAACAATCCCACTGTACCAAACCCTCTCCCATTGTAAACAATCCCACTGTACCAAACCCCCTCCCATTATAAACAATCCCACTGTACCAAACCCTCTCCCATTGTAAACAATCCCACAATACCGAACCCCTCCCATTGTAAACAATCCCACTGTACCAAACCCCCTCCCATTGTAAACAATCCCATTATACCGAACCCACTCCCATTGTAAACACTCCCATTGTACCGAACCCTCCTCCATTGTAAACACTCCCACTGTACCCACTCTATCCCATTGTAAACACTCCCATTGAACCGAACGCTCTCCCATTGTAAACACTCCCACTGTACCAAACCTCCTCCCATTGTAAACACTCCCATTGTACCGAACCCACTCCCATTGTACTGAACCCTCTCCCATTGTAAACAATCCCACTGTACCGAACCCTCTCCCATTGTAATCAATCACACTGTACCGAACCCCCTCCCATTATAAACAATCCCATTGTACCGAACCCCCTGCCATTGTAAACAATCCCACTGTACTGAACCCTCTCCCATTGTAAACAATCCCACTGTACCGAACCCCCTCCCATTATAAACACTCCCACTGTACCAAATCCCCTCCCTTTTATAAACAATCCCACTGTACCGAACCCCCTGCCATTGTAAACAATCCCACTGTGCCGAACCCCCTCCCATTGTAAACAATCCCACTGTACCGAACCCCCTGCCATTGTAAACAATCCCACTGTACCGAACCCTCTCCCATTGTATACAATCCCACTGCACCAAACCCTCTCCCATTGTAAACAATCCCACTGTACCAAACTCTCTCCCATTGTAAACAATTCCACTGTACCAAACTCTCTCCGATTGTAAACAATTCCACTGTACCAAATCCTGTCCCGTTGCAAACAATCCCACTGTACCGAATGCTTTCCCATTGTAAACAATCCCAGTGTTCCGAACCCTTTCCCATTGTAAACAATCCCACTGTACCAAACCCCCTCCCATTGTAAACAATCCCATTGTACCAAACCCCCTCCCATTATAAACAATCCCAATGTACGGATCCCCTGCCGTTTTAAACAATCCCACTGTACCGAACCCTCTCCCATTGTAAACAATCCCACTGTACCGAACCCCCTCCCATTATAAACACTCCCACTGTACCAAACCCTCTCCCATTGTAAACAATCCCACTGTACCGAACCCCCTCCCATTATAAACA
>NC_057725.1:59081656-59105152 GCF_004010195.1 Chiloscyllium plagiosum
TGTACCGAACCCTCTCCCATTGTAAACAATCCCACTCTACCAAACCCCCTCCCATTATAAACAATCCCACTATACCGAACCCCCTGCCATTATGAACAATCCCACTGCACCGAACCCCCTGCCATTGTAAACAATCCCACTGTACCGAACCCCCTCCTATTATAAACACTCCCACTGTACCGAAACCCTTTCCCATTATAAACAATCCCACTGTACCGCACCGCCCCCTATTGTGAACAATCCCACTGTACCGAACCCCCTCCCATTATAAACAATCCCACTGTACCGAACCCTTTCCCATTATAAACAATCCCACTGTACCGAACTCCCTCCATTATAAACAATCCCACTGTACCGAACCCTTTCCCATTGCAAACAATCCCACTGTTCTGAACCCTTTCCCATTGTGAACAATCCTACTTTATCAAGCAAAAGCAGAAATTGCTGGTCAGACTTTGCAGTTTGGCAGCATCTGTGGAGAGAAATCAGACCTAATGTCTCAGTGACCCTTCCTCAGAGCTGCTGTACTAGCCCTCTCCCGCTTAAATAATCCTATTATCCCAAAACCTTGCCCATTGCCGATAATTGCACTTTATCTCACTCTCCTCCCCTGTAGATAGTCTCACTGTTTGAATGTATTCGTTAGGTTAACTCTTGTTCATTATTGTTTCCTAATTCAAATATCCACTACTCTGAAGATCGGTTGCTCTGGGATACTAATGCCAAGTTAATAATTTCTGTTTGAATAAATAGTCTTTTAAATTAAACCCAGTAGCGAAAAGAAGTCTGGCCTGGTGGTGAAGGAAATTATGTTCCGGATTAATTGTATTTTCCCAGATTTGCTGCAGGTTCTCTAGATGTCATTGGATTGTCTGGAAATCACTTAGACCTGATTTTCCTCAATAGGAAGATGTGTTTTTATTATCACTTGGAGTCTATTTTTAGACTTATCTTTATTAATCACAGGCTAGCAGAAAGCTAGGTCATGTTGCTGTTCTGGGGGATGTGTCAAAATGAGGTTAGAGTTTCCTTTTTCAAGACAGCAGGGGTGTTTTTTAAAAAAAAAATGCAAAATAGATTTTTTTAATGTTGTACTCATTGTACCTGGTGTTTAATGTATTCCCCTTTCTGTCAAATGGCAGTGTCTCTTGACTAAGATCACACTGTAGAATTATGAAAAAAAATGTGTCTCAGTGGTCCTGTTATGACAGGTACTGATGTCAGGACAGTGAAGCTGAATGCTTGGCCCACCACCTCCCTATGTCCTTCATTATTAATGATGCCCTGGAGCAAAGTTGAATCTAGAACGAAGTCTGAGGATTGAGGATGGTAACTGATGTGTGATGCAGCATTGTATCCCCACTCTTGCAGACAGGCCCTGATGCAATTGGTCATATTTTCATCTCTGACTCAAAACTTGTCGTTTCAACACCTGTAGCAGGGAGCTGAGCGCAGCAGGAGAAAGTGAGGGCTGCAGATGCTGGAGATCAGAGCTGAAAAATGTGTTGCTGGAAAAGCGCAGCAGGTCAGGCAGCATCCGAGGAACAGGAGAATCGACGTTGCGGGCATAAGCCCTTCTTCGGGAGCAATGTAGTGTTGCTGGAGAGTTTTCCTTGTGTTTTGACCATTTTACCTCTCCAATAATTAACTTTAGAACAGATTCTCTCATTATGTATGTCTGTTTGTGAGGCCTTGCTGTGTGAAAATTGGCTACTGCATTTCCTACATTACAACAGTGATTGCAGTTCCAGAAGCATTACATTGCCTGTATAAATTTAGATTGATAAATTCTTGATGTCACAAGGAATTAAGGGCTACGGGGAGAATGCGGGTAAGTGGAGTTGAAATGCCCATCAGCCATGATTGAATGGCGGAGTCGACTCGATGGGCCGAATGGCCTTACTTCCGCTCCTATGTCTTATGGTCTTATGTATAACACTTCAGGACATCAGGAAGGTGTGAAACAGTCCATGTAGGAATGAAAGCTTTTTATATCTTCATTACATCCTTGTTGAGTAAGATACAGTTCTGCAACTTGCCTAACATCACACTATCTCCAGCAACACTACATTGCCACTTCACACAGAAATTAAATCATGTTAATCATTACAGTTTTGTCAGGAATTACCAGAAGTGAATAAACACCATTTTTCATTTGAATTCCTACTGTTAAGGTCACAAGTTTAGTGTGTGAGCTGTTTGAAGTCATTCTGGATATAGTGATGAGAAATGCAAATGAGTTGGTTCCTCCTGATTTCACTCGAAGCAATCGTTAAATTTTGTGGTCAGGAGATTGTACTGTTTCAGCCCATGGCTTAAAATGGTTACTGTTACCCAGCTCACTACAAAGTTCCAAGGGGGCAAATATTCAGTGAGTAATCAATGTGAATGCAAATTCCAATTTTCTGACTCTCTCTGTGTCTAGTTCAATGTTGTTGCACCTCACTGGGACAGCATGCTGGAAATCAAGCCCGGCTAATCCCAGAGTCATCACAAAGGTTAAAAGTTTCATAAAAGTACACTTAAGCTCCTCAATTTTCCTGTCATTTTCGACCCAGGTTGACAGAAAGCATGGACCTAATGTCTGTACTCAAATGTGAATTATGATTTTATGCAATAAATAATTCTAGTTAGAGATGAACAGCTGTGGTCTGTCAACATAGAATTCTATTGTTAAAACTCTAACCCTCATAAAACTGTCAAGGAACTGAACTATAGCAGCTGTAAATACAGTCGGTACAAGAATAGGTCACGGGCTAGGAATTCTGAGGAGAATTATTCACCACCTGTCCCCTCAATGCTATCATGAGCAGGTCTAACTTACATGTGACTCCAGACCCACGACAATGTGGTTGACTGTTAACTGACCTCTGAAGTAGGCTAGCAAGCCAATCAGACGGAGAGGCATTTGGGATGGACGTCAATCGTTAGTCATTCAAACTGCACTCACATCTCACAAAAGAATAAAGAAGGCAACACTCATGTTAATCTCTACAGGGAGAACAGGGAAGGTGGTCGTAGACCTGGCAGTGGCATTGTTCACCTGCTGTTGATGTCCTACAGCTCC
Organism: Chiloscyllium plagiosum; assembly: GCF_004010195.1. Taxonomy (NCBI): domain Eukaryota; kingdom Metazoa; phylum Chordata; class Chondrichthyes; order Orectolobiformes; family Hemiscylliidae; genus Chiloscyllium; species Chiloscyllium plagiosum. Next base: position 59,084,724 of record NC_057725.1, read on the forward strand.
GCGTGGATGCATTTGAAATCTATCTCTTTTAGCACAGTGGTGTTGTCACACATCATGATGGAAGATATCCTCAATGTGAAGTTGGGACTTGGTTTCTACAAGGGCTATGCTGTGGTCACTCTTAGCAGTACACGTCAACCACATTGTTATGGTTCTGGAGTCGCAAGTAGGACAGAACAGATAATGGTAGCATATTTCCATCCTTAGAAATGACATGAGTGAACCAGATGGCTTTTACCAACAAGTGACAATATTTTCATGTCAACATCAGACTAGTTTTTAATTTATTAATTGAGTTTAAGTTCGACCATTCTCTGTGGTGGGATTTGAACTCCTGTCTCCAGACCTTTACCCTGGGTCTCCAGATTCCTTATGCAGCGCCATTACCACTCTGCCACCTAACTTTGTGTCTACATTTATAATAAAGGAAGAGGTCAGCCTGTCAGACATTCCAGTGAAACTGAGATCGAATCAGGCTCGGGGACTTATGAAAATTAACATCAGCAAAATAGCAGGGGCAAAGAAATAAATGAACCTATAAGATGACAAATACCCTGGTTCAGATGGCTTCCTGCTGTGTCTTAAAAGAAGTAGGTGAGAACATCGCTCATGTCCGAACTATAAACTACAACTGCTCTTGCTTTGCAAACCCATTTTTAAGTTGGAGAATTGTTCAAATCATCACACTCCTTTGGAGCAGTGATAATAGTGAAATCAAGGAATCACGACCCTATCAATTTAGCATCAATGTTGGGCAATTACTCAAGTTTACAATTAAAGGTAGACTGACTTACCACCTTAAAAGGAATTTCCTGCTGATCTGAGTAAGTCAGCACAGATTTGTAAAGGACAAACTAAATGAGTCATTTTGACTAAAATAGTAGACTGGAGAATATTCCTTTTCAGATCCAAGGCCTTGAGAGGAGGTTGATGAGCGTAAACCTCTGCTCTGGTCCATGTTTATGATGTGGTACTGTCCTGATTTATAGGTCAATACTCAGCCACAAGGCTGGGGTTACGGCCACCAAGTCCTGGACTGGGACCTGAGCCTGGAACTTATGACCCAGAGACAGAAATACTGGGCCGCAAGACGAACCTTGAATCTTATTTTTAAGGACTTGTAGAACGATTTTATAAAGTCCCTCAAGGGACAGTGAGCTAAAGTTCAGCTTCATAGAATTTAACCCAAATCATTAAACTGGGTAAGACGCAGAGTGAGTGTCAGAGAACAGAGAGCATTGCTAATAAGCAGATACTGTAATTAGCAGGATGTGACTAATGGCTTCCTGCAAAGATCTGTGTTGGAGCCTAAATTATTTATCACATTTGTTAATGATGTGGATGATGGAATAGAAAACCTTATTTCCAAATTTCTGAATTCTTAGCTATGTAGCTGGGAGCATAATATTGCAAAGGTGTTTTGACTGATTAAGTGAATGGGAAAGAATGAAATTCAAAATAGTCAAATGTGAGATTATTCACAATAGACTTAAAAAGGACAAAAATGAGACACTTTCTAATTGGTGAAAAGCTAGAAAACAAGGCGGGCACAAAGAGATGTTTGGGAGTTCAGTTCCTATGCACCATTTGTCAAAGTATCACATCAAAGCCCTTCATATCTTGTGGGCTAGAAAGTTTCAGGTAAATCAATCTCTTGGTAATTTCGAGCAGAGGGAATGGAGGCTAGGGCAGTTGCATGCTCCTCTTTGCAGGATGTGGGAGAGAAGGGTCACCACTAGTGTCCATGCTGACTTTACCTGCGAGAAGTGCACCCAACTCCAGCTCCTCACAGACCGTGTTCGAGAGCTGGAGCTGGATGAACTTCAGATCATTCGGGAGGCTGAGGGAGTGATAGTGAAGTAGTCACACCCAAGTTACAGAACAAAGATAGCTGGGTGACTGTCAGGAGAGGGAAAGGGAACAGGCAGAAAGCGCAGGGACCCCCTGTGTCCGTTCCCCTCAATAATAAGTATACCATTTTGGATACTGTTGGTGGGGGGACCTACCAGAGAAAGCCTCAACGGCTAGATTTCTGGCATTGAGCCTGGTTCTGGGGCTCAGAAGGAAAGGGGGACAATAGAAAAGCGATAGTGAGAGGTGATTCACCGTGAGGGGAACAGACAGGAGGTTCTGTGGTCGCGAGCGAGATGGCGTGTTGCCACTTGGGTGCCATGGACAGGGAGGTCTTGGATCAAGTCTCCAGGATTCTTAAGGGGGAGGGAGAGCAGCCAGAAGTCCTGGTATACATCAGTATCAACGACATAGGTAGGGAGGGGAAGGAGGACCTGAAAAGAGAACATGGGGAGTTAGGTTGGAAGCTAGAAGGCAGGATAAGTAGAGTAGTAATCTCAGGATTGCTACCGGTACCACATGCTAGTGAGGCTAGGAACGGAGAGCGAGTGCAGATGAACACGTGGCTGAGGAGCTGGTTTAGATGGGACGGCTTCAGATATGTGGGTATACCTTCTGGGGAAGGTGGGACCTGCACAAGAGGACAGGTTGCACGTGAACTGGAGGGGCACCAATATCCTGGATGGGAGATTTGCTGAGGCTCTTCAGGAGGGTTTAAACTAGATTGGCAGGGGTTGGGAACCTGAGCTATGGATCAGACAATGGAGTAGGTAGTGAACAGCCATACAGCATGCAGAGAGTCTATGAAGAGGGATAGGCACTTGATATAGCAAAGGTGCAGTCAGTGTGATGGGTTGGTGTGTCTATTTTAATGTTTGTGAGAAGATTTGTAGCTCGGGTGCTCGTTGTTGTGGTTCTGTTCGCCGAGCCGGGAATTTGTGTTGTAGACGTTTCATCCCCTGTCTAGGTGACATCCTCAGTGCTTGGGAGCCTCCTGTGAAGCGCTTCTGTGATCTTTCCTCCGGCATTTGTAGTGGTTTGAATCTGCCGCTTCTGGTTGTCAGTTCCAGCTGTTCGTTGCAGTGGCCGGTATATGGTCTATTTTAATGCAAGAAGTATCAGGAAAAAGGGTGATGAACTTAGAGCATGGATCAGTACTTGGAGCTATGATGTTGTAGCCATTACGGAGACTTGCATATCTGAGGAGCAGGAATGGTTGTTGGATGTTCCAGGGTTTAAGTCTTTCAAAAGGAATAGAGGGGAAGATTAAAGAGGTGGAGGATTGGCATTGCTAATCAGGGGTAGTATGACAGCTGCAGAAAGGGAGATTGTCGAGGAGGGTTTGTCTACAGAGTCAGTATGGGTGGAAGTCAGAAACAGGAAAGGAGCAGTCACTTTATTGTCAGGTTTCTACATGCCCCCACCCCCAATAGCAACAGAGACAGGGAGGAGTGGATTGGAAGTCAAATTTTGGAAAAGTGCAGAAATAACAGGGTTGCTGTCATGGGTGACTTTAATTTCCCTAATATTGATTGGAACCTCCTTGGTTCAAATAGTTTGGCTGAAGCAGTATTTGTCAGGTGTGTCCAGGAAGGGTTTCTAATGCAACATGTAGATAGGCCGACTAGAGGGGAGGCCATACTGGATTTGGTGCTTGGCCACAAACTAGGTCAGGTGTCAGATCTCTCTCGGTGGGAAAGCATTTTGGTGATGGTGATCACAACTCCCTGACGTTTACTACACTCGTGGAGAGGGATAGGAGCAGACGGTATGGGAAAGTATTTAATGGTGAGGGCAGGGGCTTACAATGCTATTAGGCAAGAGCTAGAGTGCCTAAGTTGGGAACAGATGTTCTTGGGGAAATGCACAACAGAAATGTGGAGGTTGTTTAGGGAGCACTGATGGTGCCAGACAGGTTTGTCCTACTGAAGCAAGCAAGGGATAGTAGGTTGAAAGAACTATGGGTGACAAGGGATGTGGAACATCGAGTCAAGAGGAAGAAGGAAGCATACTTAGAGTTGAGAAGGCAGGGATCAGACAAGGCTTTAGACATTCTGGATGTAGATTTGCTCGCTGAGCTGCAAGGTTCATGTTCAGACGTTTCGTCACCATATTAGGTAAAAAAGTCAGCTGTGGCAGACCCTTCTCTTCCTGAACTCGAACAACCCCGAAACAGACTTTCCTACACCATCTTCCCCAGTGTTGTCTGCACCAAGTTACAGTGTGCGGAGCTACTTGCCTTTGAACTAATCTAATTTCCTGTGTTGTATTTCTTAGGAGAATGCACAGTACGGGGAGCACATCTGGTTTGAGACCAATGTTTCTGGAGATTTCTGTTACGCAGGGGAGCAAAATTGTGTGGCAAAATTGCTGGTGAGTACTGACAGCTGTTTATAATGTGAGGGTTAGACCACTCTTTATCCCTTTGCTATATTTTACTGAAATGATGCACACACAAACACGTGAAAGGCCCTTTAGCTACAGATGGTGAGGACAGTGTTGTTCAGTATGGTGACCATTAACTGCTCCCTATAGAATCTGTACAGTGTGAAAGTAGGCCATTCGGCCCATCGAGTCCTCACCGACCCTCCGAAGAACATCCCACCCAGACTCACTGTGAGGCAACAGTGCTGACCACTGAGCTAGCATACCCACCTGTAATACTATACATAACTACTGTATAAGTAACTGCGGGGCTGGTTATAGTGAGCAGGAAGTTAGCAATTCACTCCTCCTATAGTCTTCTTCAGAAGGTCATAATTCTTAATGAAAACTTTATTGTCATAGTTATCTGAGAGCAATCCATATCCCCTTTCTTTTTCTCTTGCTCTTTCTCTGTCACAAGCTCTCCTTCTCTCTGTCTTTCATCAATGTTGTTGACTTTTTTCACTCTTGTCCCTCCAGAACTGTAATTACACCTTTCCACAAACCTTTCCTGTTCTCCCCTTCTTCGCTGTGTCAAAATCAGGATTGGCTGCACAATCCTCTGTGCTAACCCGTTCTTTCCCAGGATGTCCAGATGTGGAACTCCTGACCTCTCGTATTTTTCATTTAACTCATACAATTGATAACCTTTTACTTCTGACACTCTTATTTTTCAATCATTACTTTTAAAGCCAGCTGGTGCTTCCCCATTCAGATATGTCTTAATATACACAAGTAAATCTAGTTAAGCTGGGAATTGTCAACATGCAGACATAGACACACACCCATCAGTGGGAACAGCGAAATCGTAATGATAAAATGTATATTGAAGCTTGAAATAATATTTGTGCTTGTAAAACAGGCAATCTGCACTTAACTTGGTTTAATACTGACCTCTGGTGGCCATCTTGGATGGCTGCAATTGCTTGGTGGTGTTGAATTTTCCTGCTGGTTGATTATCCCAGTGAGATATTTTGTTTGCAGCCCTGAACCAATTATTTTCTTTTAACACGATGAAAACTGAAGTTTTGACAAGAGTAGATGGGTGAAATGTTTGTGCTAGCAGGGTGGAGTTCATAAAGTCGTTAAGAGTAAAAAGGAGGAAAACGAAGAGAATTATTTTTGCACAGAGGAATTCACTGCCTGAAACCAGACTCGGTGACTTTCCAAAGGGAATTGAATCTACTTGGAAAAGGAAGATATTCGGGGGCAATAGAGACAGAGAGAGAGAGAGAGCACAGGCAGATGGAATTCATTGTGGGCCTTCAAGTGAGTCAAGACCACAGACTTCCATCTGTGCTGATTGATTCTCTTAGACTGAATATGTCTCCTGGTTATCTCCTATACCATGCACCTTGAGAAGGTGAGAATAATGGTCTAAAGTGTAACTACAAGCTAGCGCAGGAGGGGAAGATTCACACATTTGGGTATTGGAGTGGATTTGGAACATGAGACAGACATCATGAGGGGGAATAATCTTCACCTGAAGTGAGGTGGCACCTGTGGTAGACAGTAAAGAAATAAGGGGAGGTTTAAATGAATGTGGCATAGGTGCTCAGGAAAGATTATATTTAACATAATCTATTGATGAAATGAGGATTAATAAGTGTTTGAATGGAAGTAGCAAAGTGATCTGTAAGAATAATGGAGAAAAATGTCTAAACAGCAAAAGATAGTGAGAGGGACAAGCAAGCAGAATATACAATGACAAATTAAGGAGCAAGGTAAGCTTTAAGATGAAGCAGGATCTGCTGCTGAGTTTTGTGAGTTCACAAAATGATCAAAAATGGGGTGTTAGAATCATGGAACAATACGATGCAGTACTCACCATGGGAGTGGTGGCACAGGTAGGAATGTAAGGATGTTCTGTATTGTTGTGATTTTGTTCGCCGAGCTGGAAGTTTTTGTTGCAAACGTTTCGTCCCCTGGCTAGGTGACATCATCAGTGCTTGGGAGCCTCCTGCGAAGCGCTTCTTTGATGTTTCCTCCGGTGTTTATCGTGGTCTGTCCCTGCCGCTTCCGGTTGTCAGTTTCAGCTGTCCACTGTAGTGGTTGGTATATTGGGTCCAGGTCGATGTGTTTGTTGATGGAGTTTGTGGATGAATGCCATGCCTCTAGGAATTCCCTGGCTGTTCTCTGTCTGGCTTGCCCTATAATGGTAGTGTTGTCCCAGTCAAATTCATGTTGCTTGTTTGCTCATGTTGGGTATCGGTTCCTTCGTTCTGGTGAGTTGTTGTCTGAGCGTGGCTGTTGGTTTGTGTGCCGTTATGAGTCCTCGGGGTCGCAGTAGTCTGGCTGTCAGTTCTGAGATGCTCCTGATGTATGGTAGTGTTGCTAGTCCTTTTGGTTGTGGTATGTCCTCGTTCCGTGGTCTTTCTCTTAGGCATCTGTTGATGAAGTTGCGTGGGTATCCGTTTTTGGCGAATACCTTGTATAGGTGTTCCTCTTCTTCTTTTTGCAGTCCTGGTGTACTGCAGTTTGTTGTGGCCCTTTTGAATAGTGTCCTGATGCAGTTTCGTTTGTGTGTTGGGGTGGTTACTTTCATCGTTTAGGACTTGGTCTGTGTGTGTGGCTTTCCTGTATACTCTTGTGGTGAATTCTCCGTTCGGTGTTCTCTGTACCATCACGTCTAGGAATGGGAGTTGGCAACTCCATCAACAAACACATCGACCTGGACCCAATATACCAACCACTACAGCGGACAGCTGAAACTGACAACCGGAAGCGGCAGGGACAGACCACTATAAACACCGGAGGAAACATCAAAGAAGCGCTTCGCAGGAGGCTCCCAAGCACTGATGATGTCGCCTAGCCAGGGGACGAAACGTTTGCAACAAAAACTTCCAGCTCGGCGAACAGAACCACAACAACAAGCACCCGAGCTACAAATCTTCGCACAAACTTTGAATGTTCTGTATCGATAGAATGGAGAAGTAGAAAGCAAAATGGGACAATTCTCATTGAATCTGGCTGACTATCATGTAACAGGTGCAACAGACTGCCATTTGTAAACAATTTAAAGCAATACGCAAAAACAATAAGGCAATAATAGTGAATGATTATAGTTATCACAAGGCCGGTTAGATCAAGTCAAATAATGTCAAAGTCCAAATGTATTTTCTTGGGGCTGCCTCTCGATCAGCATGAGTCTAATCCAACAAGAGAAAGACCATACCCTGATTTAATTATAGAGTCATGCAGCAGAGAAGAGGCTCTTCGGCCCATTGTGTCTGTGCCAACCTATTTAGACTAATCTTACTTTCCCGCACCATGCCCATAGTAATGACGTTTCAAGTGTTCATTCAAGTACATGGTAAAGGTTATAAGGTTTCCCACCTCAACTGCCTTCCCAAATTCCTACTATTCTCTGGGTGAAAATAAAAAAGCTTTTTCTTAAATCTCCTCCAAACCTCCTCCTTTCACCCTAAAATCGAGACCCTTGTTATTGACTCTTCAACTAAAGGGAGCGGCTGTTTCTGACCCACTCTAGTTGTGCCCCTTATTGGGGAGCACAGTGGCTCAGTGGTTAGCACTGCCGCCTCACACTGTCAGGGATCCTGCTTCGAATCCAACTTTGGACAACTGTCTGTATGCAATTTGCACATTCCCTCGGTGTCTGCATAGGTCTACTCCGGATGTTTTGGTTTCCTCCCGCGGTCCAGAGATGTGCAGATTAGGTGGATTGGCCATTCTAAATTGCGCGTCGTGTCTCGGGACGTGTAAGCGAGGTGGATTAGCCAGGAATATTTTTAATGCCCCTTCTTTGCTCTTCTAAGATCTTTAAGATCTTCTCTTTATGTTCCGTACTCCACAACAGCTCCATTGATTTACTCCCTCAGTACCTTCTAAAAACCTCTTCTTTTTTTTCCCCTTTTTTTAATCTAATCCTGTATATTCTTAGCCGTTCAGGGTTCTCTGCGCTGTTGTGCCCATGTTCACTTTAAGGTGAAACATGTTGGGCCTGTACTTCACCATTTCCCTTCTGAACACCCCTCCTCTCTCCCCCCACTGTTCTGCTTAGATTTTCTCATGAATAGCTTTTCCCAGTCTACTTCAGCCAGATCCTGCCTCTTTGAATAAAAGCTGTCTTTGCTCAATCCCAACCCCCTTGGTTGAAGGCCATCTCTTTCCTTTTCCATAACAAACTTGAATCGTACGGTGTCATGATCAGTATCACTAAAATGCTCTTTCACTGCCACCTTGAAAACTTGCATGGTTTTATCTACCAGAATCCAGTCCAGCAATGCACCATCCCTTGTAGGATCATCTACATGATGACACAAAAAGTTCTTGCGAGTACATTTCAAGAAATCTGTCTCCCTTTAAATCTCTTGTACAATCACTATCCCAAATAATATTGGGGAAGCGAAAGTTCCTTAAAATAATCACCCTATTGTTATTTTTACACATTTCAGTGAATTGTCTACATAGCTGCTCTTCTATGACAATTGTTTGTGGGCCTATTATACATTTCCAGCAATTTTGTTTTAGATTAGATTCCCTACAGTGTGGAAACAGGCCCTTCACCCCAACAAGTCCCACCGACCCTCCGAAGAGTAACCCACCCAGACCCATTTCCCCCTGATTAATGCACCAAGCACCATGGGCAATTTAGATTAGATTAGATTACTTTTCTTCATATTAGATTAGATTAGACCACACAGTCAGTCGCCTGAGGCGGGAATTGAACCCGGGTCTCTGGCGCTGTGAGGCAGCAGTGCTAACCACTGTGTCACCCACTAATTTAGCATAGCCAATTCACCTGAGCTGCACATCTTTGGACTGTGGGAGGAAACCGGAGCACCCGGAGGAAAACCCACGCAGACACGGGGAGAATGTGCAAACTCCACACAGACAGATGCCCAAGGCTGGAATTGAACCCGGGACCCTGGTGCTGTGAGACAGCAGTGCTAACCACTGAGCCACCGTGCTGCCCCGACTGTCTGCTTTTTACTTCTAAGTTTTACCCTTCATTTGAAGATCCTTTCTCATGATAGACTAGTTCGCAAGATTAGACCTCATGGAGTGAAGGGAGAACTACCTGTTTGGGTACAGAACTGGCTCAAAGGTAGAAGACAGAGGGTGATGGTGGAGGGTTGCCTTTCTGACTGGAGGCCTGTGACCAGTGGTGTACCACAAGGATCGCTACTGGTTCCACTGTTTTTCGTCATTTATAATAATGCTTTGGATTTGAGCATAAGAGGTATAGTTAGTAAGTTTGCAGATGATACCAAAATCGGAGGTGTAGTGGACAGTGAAGAAGGTTACCTCAGAGTACAATGGGATCTTGATCTGATGGACCAATGGGCTGAGGAGTGGCAGATGGAGCTTAATTTAGACAAATGTGAGGTGCTGCATTTTGGAAAAGCAAATCTTAGCTGGACGTAATGATAAGGTCCTGGGAATTCTGCTGAACAAAAGAGACCTTGGAGAGCAGGCTCATTGTTCCTTGGAAGTGGAGTCGCAGGTAGATAGGATAGTGAAGAAGGTGTATGGTATGCTTTCCTTTATTGGTCAAAGCATTGAGTATAGGAGTTGGGAGGTCATGTTGTGGTCTGTACAGAACATTGGTTAGGCCACTTTTGGAATATTGTGTGCTTTTCTGGTCTCCTTCCTATCGGAAGGATGTTGTGAAACTTGAAAGGTTTCGGAAAAGATTTACAACTGCTGACTAAATTAGTTTCTGATATCTGGTCAGCATGGCCGAGTTGGACCGAAGGGTCTGTTTCTGTGCTGTACATCTCTATGACTCTATATCACTTCTCCTTTTGATGTGGCACCCCCTCTTACTTTACACTCTCCCCTGCCTTGCCTGAAGAACCTATAGGAGAAAGTGAGGACTGCAGACGCTGGAGATCAGAGCTGAAAATGTATTGCTGGAAAAGCGCAGCAGGTCAGGCAGCATCCAAGGAACAGGAGAATCGACGTTTCAGGCATGAACCCTTGAAGAAGGGCTCACGTCCGAAACGTCAATTCTCCTGCTCCTTGGATGCTGCCTGACCTGCGCTTTTCCAGCAACACATTTTCAGCTCTGAAGACCCTATACCCAGAATGTTGGACTTGCCAGTCCTGCCCCTCCTTCAGCCACATCTCTATGATGACATGAACATTTCAATTGCACATGCCAATGCATGCCCTTAACCTGTGTCTTAAATAAGGGCTACGGGGAGAATGTGGTTAAGTGGAGTTGAAATGCTCATTAGCCATGATTGAATGGAGGAGTGGACTCGATGGGCCGAATGGCCTTACTTCCACTCCTATGTCTTATGGTCTGTATATAACAAAGTAAAGGTAATGTCTTACCAGACCGCTGTGCTGCTCTCTCACTAGAGAGAGATGATGGTTGGTGGTTTAACCTGAGGATCAACATGCCTCAGGCGAGGTGGGGGGGGGGGGAGTTGAGAAGGAGAGTCCTTCATGGTAACCTCAGCCAGTGCAGAAATTGAACCCACACTGTTGGCGTCACTCTCCATCACAAACCAGCTATTCGGCCAACTGAGTTAGCGAAAATACTCCTCACATTAAAGTAAAAGTCATTCAGCCTCGCCTTATACCTTGAAAAGTCAACATTGTTGAACTCCCACAGACTTGATTCCTCTCCTGTCGTATGCTGTGTTTCTTGTACTAATGGTGTCCCCTCCCCTACCGAGCTAGTTTAAACAGCACTAGCAAACTCCCCTGCAATGAGGTCGCTTCCATTCTAGTTCAGTTGCAGTCCATCCCACTTGTACACCTCTCCCTGAAACAGTCCCAGTGATCCAGCAATCCTCCCTTCTGCACTAACTCTTGAGCGATGCTTTCATCTGCCATAATCTCCTGTTTCTTGTACTCACTAGCCTGTGACACCAGGTAGGGAGGTAATCCATAGATTGCAATCTTTGAGATCCTGATTTTTAATCTATTGCATAGATCCCCAAAGTCTTAGAGTCATAGAGTCAAATAGACACACCTCCCATCTTCGAAACACCACTTGGTAAAGGTTCAACCTGTTTAAACTTTCTTCAAACGAGAACCCTTTCATCGCAGGAATCACTCCACTTCATTTCCCAGGACTTCCGTTTTGGAAGTTGATGAGGGCGCTGGCTCCTCGAGGGAGTGCAGTCAGAGCCAGGCTTCAGGTAATACGATTGGCCTGATTGTACAGGAAAGGAGGAGGATGGAAATAGGAGCAATAGTGAGAGGGAATCCTGTAGTTTGGGAACAACAGGCTTTTTTGTGGATGGCAGTATGACTCCAGCATGGTGGGTTACCTCATGGTGCCAAGTTCACAGATATCATTGAGCAACTCATTCCTTATTCTACCAACCTCTCTGGGACTAATGTGTATCACGACCCCTGTCTTGTCACTCTCTCCCTTTTAGGATACCCTACAGCCACTCATGACAAGCTAGAACTGCAGCAAAAACTAAAAGGGCCAACGGGCTGAGGAGTGGCAGATGGAGTTTAATTTAGATAAATGTGAGCTGCTGCATTATGGAAAGGCAAATCAGGGCAGGACTTATACACTTAATGGTAAGGTCCTGGGGGAGTATTGCTGAACTGAGATCTTGGAGCGCAGGTTCATAGCTCCTTAAAGTAGAGCCGCAGGTAGATAGGATAGTGAAGAAGGCATTTATGCTTTCCTTTATTGGTCAGAGTATTGGTCATGATGTGGCTGTACAGGACATTTGTTTTGCCACTTTTGGAATACTGTGTGCAATTCTGGTCTCCCTCCTACAAGAAGAATGTTGCGAAAAATGAAAAAGGTTCAGAAATAATTTACAAGGATGTTGCCAGGGTTGGAGGGTTTGAGCTATAGGGAGAGGCTGAGCAGGCTGGGGCTATTTTCCTTGGAGCGTTGGAGGCTGAGGGGTGACCTTATAGAGGTTTATAAAATCATGAGAAGCATAGATAGATAGGGTAAGTAGACCAGGTCTTTTCCCTGGGGTGGAGTCGTCGAGAATTAGAGGGCATAGGTTTAGGGTGAGGGGGGAAAAATTTAAAAGGAACCTAAGGGGCAACTTTTTCACACAGAGAGTGGTGCGTGTATGGAATGAGCTGCCAAAGAAAGTGGTGAAGGCTGGTACAATTAGAACATTTAAAAAGCATCTGGATGGGTGTATGAACAGGAACGGTTTAGAGGGATATGGGCCAAGTGCTGGCAAATGGGAATAGATTAGGTTAGGATATCGTTGGCATCGATGAGTTGCATCGAAGGGTCTCTTTCTGTGCTGTACATCTCTATGACTCTAAAAGAATCAAAATGAATCCAAGGCTAATTAAAAGAAAGAAACTCCAAACTACCATTTAGAAAACCTTTTTTGAATCACTCCATAGGAGAGTTACTATTACTTGTGCTTGTTAAAAGGTGGTGCAGGGTTTTAGAGAAGGAAGTCCGGAGTTTTGAGCCTAACCAGCTGATGGTGTAGTTAAAACTGGAATAAAGAAGAAAAAAAAAAGAGTTACTTTGGAGAGATCGCAGAGATTTGGAAGAAGTGTGTAGCAGGAGAGATTAGAGAGATAGAGAGGCCAGACAACGGAGTGATTTTGTAACAAGGATGTCACTTCTGCCCCTAGGACTTGAGTACTTGGAATACGGTCAATACTTGGAAGTGTCAAAACATTTCAGGGAAGGATAGTTCACATAAAGGGCAGACAGCAACATGGTCATTCAGTCAACAGCAGAGCGTATGTTTGTGCTGAATCTCTAGAAAGCATACACTGAGTGGAATGAGGTTGAATAGGGAGAGCTCAGACTTCAGTAAGTAATTCTTTGGAAGGAAGAGTACAAATACAATGCCAACGACACATTGAATAGAGGCTTTAATGAACACGAGGAAGGAATGAAAGCTTTGTAACAGCTTTGATTTAAAACGTAGGAACGGAACCTGAAGGTGGTGGTGTTCCTGCTGCCCTTGAACTTCAAGATGGGAGTGGTTGTGGGTTTGGGAGGTGTAAGAAGCTTGGTGAATATCTGAAGTGCATCTTGTGGATGGTAGATGGACGGTAGAATAGAAACATAAAAGTATGAGTCGGCCATTCAGCCCTTTGAGTCTGTTCTACCATTCAATACGATCACAGCTGAAAATCAAACTCAATCCATGCTTTCTCCTGGTACCCTTTGATTCCTTTATCCATAAGAACTATATTTAACTCCTCTTGAAAACATTCAATGTGTTGGTCTCGACCGCTTTCTGTGGTATAGCATTCCACAGGCTCCGCACTCTGCATGTTGCTAAATCTGTTCTGTATCTGATACACTTCAATCAAGTAACCCCCCCCCCCACCCCTCCCAACTCTTTTAAACTCCAACCCATTCAGTCTCACCCATTCTCCTAACACAATGCATTCACTCCAGGTATCAATCCAGTAAACCACCTCCAATACACTTATATCCATCTTTAAATGAGGAGATCAAAACTGCACGTGGTTTTTGAGATGTTATAAGGAGCGGCTGGGAAGGCTTGGACCTTTTTCACTGGAGGGGTAGGAGGTTTAGTCGTGAACTTAGAGGTTTGTAAAATCATGATGGGCACAGACAAGTTGAATAGTGAAAGTTTTTTCCCCAGGGTCAGGGGGTTCAAAGCTGGAGGTCGTCATGATTTGGAGATGCCGGTGTTGGACTGGGATGTACAACGTTAAAAAAAATCACACAAGATCAGGTTATAGTCCAATAGGTTTAATTGAACACACTAGCTTTCGGAGAACTGTTCCTTCATCAGGTGGTTGTGGAATATAAGATTGTAAGACACTCTTACAAAACCAGAGACCATAGATTTAAGGTGAGAGGGGAAAGATTTGAGAGACCGGAGGGCAACCTTTTTCATACAGAGACTGGCACGTCTATGGAATGGACTACCAGGGGAAGTGGTAGATACAAGTACCATTGCAAAATTTAAAAAACATTTGGAGAGGTATATGAATAGGAAAGGTTTAGAGGGATATGGGCCAAAAGAAGGCAAGTGGGACTAGTTCAGTTTTGGAAACTTGGTCAGTATGGACAATTTGAACCAAGGGGTCTATTTCTATGTTGTATGACTCTGAGGAGTAGACCATTCAGCCCCTCAGGCTTGCTCCGTCATCCTAGATCATGGCTGACCATTTGCCTCAATGCCTATTTTCCTGGCACTATCCTTTGATGTCTTTATTACATAGGAATTTATCAATCCCTGTCTTTAAGAAACTCCATGACTGAGTTGCTGTAAGCCTTTGGATTGAAGGGGTCCAAATATTCATTCACCTCTGAGTGAAGAGGTTTCTCTCCATCTCAAGCCTAAATGACTTACCTCTTTATTCTGAGATAAACTGTGTTTCTAGACTCACTAGGCAGGAAAACTTGCTTTCTGTATCTACTCTGGCCCTTTAAGAATTTTCTAAATTTCAATGAAATTGTCATTCATTCTTCTAAGTTTGAGAGGATACAGGCCCAGTTTCCTCAGTAGGGCAGTCCTGTCATCCTGCTTTGTGTCTGCCTCCATGAAAGAAGATAGAAGAAATCTCTCTCAAGTAATAGTTAGGCCACAGTTGGAATGTGTGGAGGTTTGGGTATGAGATAATTGAAACACCAAAGCTATAGGGAGAGTGCAATGAAAACAGTTCGAGAGAGGAGACCTGAGAAACTGAAATCAATTCCGTCGAAGCAAAGTGGACAATAAGGGGATTTGGTGTAGGTTTTAAATGATGACCAAATGGTATTATCTCTGGACTGTGAATCAAAAAACCCAAGTAATATTCTGGGAAGCTGGGTTTGAATTCTGCCATGGCAGGTGATAGAATCTGAATTGAATAAAAATCTGGAATTAAGACCATGAATCCATTGTTGATTGTTGGAAAAAGGCATCTGGTCACTAATGTCCTTTAGGTAAAGAAATTGTCATCCTTACCTAGTCTGGCCTACATTTGACTCTGGACTCACATAATGCCTCTGGGAAATTAAGGATGGGCAATAAATGGTGGTACAACCAGCAATATCCTCATCCTGTCAACGAATAAAAAAATCAAGTCTTCCCCTGTTCAATTGATATACATTTTCTTTCCTGAGAAGTGAGGGGGTTAATCTACAGTTCTACAAAGAAATTATTTGACAGGCAGTGAATTTGAATACATCTTTGAAGTGAAAATTATATCAAAAATTAGATTACTTACTTACTTACTTAGTGTGGAAACAGGCCCTTCGGCCCAACAAGTCCACACCGACCCGCCGAAGCGCAACCCACCCATACCCCTACATTTACTCCTTACCTCACACTACGAGCACTTTAGCAAGGCCAATTCACCTGACCTGCACATCTTTGGACTGTGGGAGGAAACCGGAGCACCCGGAGGAAACCCACGCAGACACTGGGAGAGCGTGCAAACTCCACACAGTCAGTCGCCTGAGGCGGGAATTGAACCCGGGTCTCTGGCGCTGTGAAGCATGTAAAGCATGTGACGATGTAGAGCTGTGGGGAGATCAAAGTCACCACAGAATGACCAAATTATTATTGTGCTGCAGGAGCCCATTTCCCATCATGACTTAGTGGCTCTCTAAATGACTGTCTACCTTGTGCATTCTCCTGCCCTTCCCCTCAAACCCTGCACATGCTTTCTTCATCAGAGAACCAGACGATTCCCTCTTGAAAGCCTCAATTTAAACCACTCCCATTACATTCTGAGATGGTGCATTCCAGTCCCTAACCACAGGCTGCCTCAATAAGCTTTCTCTCTCGTTGCTTTTGATTCTTGCGCTGATTACTTTAAATTTATGCCCTGTCATACTCAGTCATTTCACACATTGGAACAGTTTTTGCTTCCCTCCTCTGTCCAGATTCTACGTGATTTTGAAAACTTTTTTTTTGACCGATCTCCCCTCCAAGGAGATAAGTCCCAGCTTCTGCAAACTATCCTCATAACTGAAATTCCTCACCCCTGGAACAATTCCTCTAATCCTCTCGATACACTTTCCAATGCTGGCTCATCCCCCCCTGAAATGTAGGATGAATTGAATGGTTTCCCTGTGTAGAATGAGCTTGCATGGTTTGACGTAAAACTTTAAACACATTAAACTGGGAAACCACAAATGTTCACAACTTTCAGTTACGACTCAATCTCATTTTAGTTAAAAGTCTTGAGCACTTAGCCTAAACTGATGCTTCCGTGCAGTATTGTTGGTGGGATAGACTTGATAATCAGAGGCTCCATTTAACATCTTGGGGTGTTTGCAAAGATCCCATAATAGTGATTCAGAGGAGAGCAGAGATGTTCCCTGGGCGATCCTGACCAGCTATAAACCCTCAACCAACGTCATCCCTGTTGGTCAGATTTCGGTGTACACAAAATGGTTTCCCACACCCAGTGGTGAATCCAGCTCAAAAGTACTTCATTGGCTGAGCTTAGGAAGGATGTGGTGGAAAGGTCATTTCTTTTATTTAAGCTGTGGTTTCAGCAGAGGGCGCCAGCCCTGGCAAATTCTAAATACAGTCAATTCTTCTGTAATGTGATGGTTGTGTTCGCGTGCAATCTTGTGTCGTAGAAAAATTGCGCTTTAGAAACAATGCTTAAAGTGTGGCGATGTAAGCGTGTTACAGCCCACACACGTTTTAAAAGTTCGCCCTTTAGCGTCCCCAATTCGTCAATCGCGTTACAGTGAATTTGCGTTGACAAAATGTGCGTTATAGCAGGATGACCCCCTAAATATGAAATATTGACCCTGATGGTGTTCAAGAAGAGGATTTGTTTTGTAAAGTAAGCACAAACTCCCCTTTTGAAGCTAAAAGTTTAGCGTTTTGATCTTGAGGTTGGCGAATAAGGTATGAGGAAACGAGCGACAAGTTTGTATTTTCAGTTGAATTGCAGGAATGTTGAGCTGAGATGGTGAAGAGACGCTGGAGGTTAATCGGTCTATGCTGGTTAATCCACAAAGTAATGGCTGGTGCTGACTGGAAAGGAACAAGGCAGATCCTAGTCATCCTGATTCATTACTGTTGTCAGCTGCCCCTCCTCCTTATCCAGAAATACGACCATGTTAACAAAGGCTAAATAGAACTGTCATAATTCCTGAATAGTTCCTGGCCTTCACATGTTTAGGTTGTGGATGATCCTGGTGGGGCTACGTCGTTCAGGAGAAGGGAGGGAGAGGTGTTGTAAAGTTCGTATTTGATTGTTGGGCCACAGTCTAATCAGTCCTTTCATCTCTCTCTGTAGCAGAAGTCAGTGTCACGGAAGAAATGTGCTGCCTGTAAGATTGTGGTCCACACACCCTGCATTGAGCTTCTAGAGAAAGTAAGTCTCTTTCATCTCTTGTATCTATAGAGATATGCTCCCAATTAACATCCTAGTTGTAAAGGTCGTTCATGTAGATTCGTATTCTTCATCTAATTTTGAATGGGAAAGAAAACACTTTCGCAGGATGTTTCTTTAAACGACGTGTTGCCTTAAACTAGGATGGCATGTGGAGATTGTACCTTTCAAACAGCTTTCCCCTCATGTCATGCATCTTTGTTTTTGGGGAGAAAACAACAATGGTCCAGTGACCTACCCATTCACTCCCATCGATTGAGTTTCCAATGAACTCGCCTCTCTCTCGTTCAGTCTGATTGAGTAGTATCCCGATAGTCGAAAGGGTCAGTTTGCTCAGTTGCCAATATGGATAGTTTGCACAGTCAAGTCACACCAACGTGATTCCCATATTGATTAAGTCACCATGAAGACCTTGCCATCTCAACCTTGTTCCTCACCACCAGTCAGCGAATGGTCCTCTTAAACTGTGGAGACTTTGAATTTACTTTTCACTTCCTGGATAAGCCTGTAATGCTCTGTGTAATTCCTGTAGCACCATGTGTAAATGCAATAGCACTCTATGTAATTGAGAGTGTGTGCTGTGTTACTGCAGTTGGGGGGGTCACTATAATCTCCTCAGTGGTCTCTATAACATCTGTAGTGCTCTGTATATTGTAGTACCCTGTATAATACTGTCTGTCCTTGCTTTTCATGACATGGATAATATATGTTATTATGCAGTAAACTAATCTGGAATCTAGACTCTTAAAAAATCACAAATGGTATATCCATCTCCCCCTTCCCTCAGTCTACCCAGTCATTAAGAATATATTTCAGTTTGGTATTTTTCTTTCCAGATTATTACTTTGTTTCATTAAACTAGAGTTGTCATTGTTCCACTATATGACCTGATTAAAATAAGTATAACCATTTTCTGCTTTCACTTTGAGCTTGCAATATCTCTGTTGTAATATCATCTGGAAAATTGTACCAGATTTCCTTGCTCACAACTCATGCCAGTCTTATTTACACGTAATAGTGAAAAGCTACTGGCTGTCTCTGCCAGTGGGCAATTCCACTTTTACTACCCCTGCCCTGCATCCTACTCAACCACCAATTTCATTTCCTTGTCACCAGTTCCTGCAAATCATCTGGCAATCTCTCATACCTTTGAATTCTTCATACTTTGATTTTTCATCGATCCCTCAATATCGCTTTGAAAATTTAGATGTGGCTTTCCCTTGGAAAAAGCCACGTTGACTCTCTCGTCCCCTTTTGTGCAATCTCCAAAAACCTAACGTCAGCCCAGAGAATGGATGACGCTGATTTTTCCACCCACTGTTTCTAAATTCATTTCATGGACACTGCAAAGTCACTTCCTGGCATGTCCCCTACTCAGCCATTACCTTCAAGTCTGATCAGTGCAGAGTGCAGGAGGGCATGCCAGGAGCAGCATCAGGCAAACCTGAAGATTTGGTGAAGCCACCAAACAAGACTACTTGCATGCCAAACAATATTAGCAGCAAGTGATAGACAGAGCTAAGAGATGTGACAACCAACGAATCAGATCTAAGGTCTTCAGTCCTGCCACATCCAGTCGTGAATGGTGGTGGGTGATTAAATAACTCACTGGAGGAGGAGGCTCTATTAAGATCCCTATCCTCAATGATTTAAGAGCCCAGCATATCACTGCAAAAAATAAGGCTGAAGCTTTCACAGCAATCTCCAGTCAAGTGCCGAGTGGATGGTGCATCTCATCTCCACCAGTGGTGCTCAGCATTACAGATACCAGTCTTTAGCCAGTTTGACTCACTCTGCATACTATCAAGAAATGGTTGGAGGTACTGGATACTGTAAAGGCTACTGATGACATTCCATCAATAGTACTGAAAACTTGTGCTGCAGAACTTGCTGCTCCCCTAGCCAAGCGCTTCCAGTACATCTATCTGACAATGTGGAAAATTGTCCATGTATGGGAGAGGCCATTCTAGACTTAGTGCTCGGAAACGAGCTGGGGCAGGTATCAGATCTTGTGATGGGAAAGCATTTTGGGTGATAGTGACCACAACTGCTTCACATTCTACATAGCTATGGAGAAGGAGAGGATTAGGCAAAATGGGAGGATATTTAATTGGGGAAGAGGAAACTATGACGCGATTAGACATGAGTTAGGAAGCATGGATTGGGAGCAATTGTTCTATGGTAAAGGCACTATAGACATGTGGAGACTGTTTAAGGAACAGTTGTTGCGAGTGATGAATAAATATGTCCCTCTGAGACAGGCAAGAAGGGGGAAGATAAAGGAACCTTGGATGACGAGAGCGGTGGAGCTTCTCGTCAAAAGAAAGAAGGCAGCTAATGTAAGTTGGAGGAAGCTAGGGTCAAGCTCAGCTCGACAGGATTACATCTTTGAGGAGAAAGTGAGGTCTGCAGATTCTGGAGATCAGAGCTGGAAATGTGTTGCTGGAAAAGCGCAGCAGGTCAGGCTGCATCCAAGGAAACAGGAGAATCGACGTTTCGGGCATAAGCCCTTCTTCAGGAATGAGGAAAGTTTGTCCAGCAGGCTAAGTCAGAAGATAGGGAGGAGGGACTTGGGGGAGGGGCGTCGGAAATGTGATAGGTGGAAAAAGGTCAAGGTGAGGGTGATAGGACAGATTGGGGTGGGGGCGGAGAGGTCGGGAAGAAGATTGCAGGTTAGGGAGGCGGTGCTGAATTTGATGGATTTGACTGAGACAGGCGGGGGGGAGGGGAAATGAGGAAACTGGTGAAATCCGAGTTCATCCCTTGTGGTTGGAGGGTCCCTAGCCGGAAGATGAGGCGTTCTTCCTCCAACCATCGTTTCGCTGTGGTCTGACGATGGAGGAATCCAAAGACCTGCATATCCTTGGTGGAGCGGGAGGGGGAATTGAAATGTTGAG
>NC_057725.1:59108022-59109288 GCF_004010195.1 Chiloscyllium plagiosum
CCGCCCCCACCCCAGTCTGACCTATCACCCTCACCTTGACCTCTTTCCACCTATCACATTTCCGACGCCCCTCCCCCAAGTCCCTCCTCCCTACCTTTTATCTTAGCCTGCTGGACAAACTTTCCTCATTCCTGAAGAAGGGCTTATGCCCGAAACGTCGATTCTCCTGTTCCCTGGATGCTGCCTGACCTGCTGCGCTTTTCCAGCAACACATTTCCAGCTCTACAGGATTACAGGCAGGCGAGGAAGTAGCTCAAAAATGGTCTGAGGAGAGCCAGGAGGGGGCACGAGAAAGGCTTGGCAGAATGGATTAGGGAGAACACAAAGGCATTTTACACTTATGTGAGGAATAAGAGAATGGTCAAAGAAAGAGTAGGGCTGATTAGGGATAGCATGGGGAACTTGTGTGTAGAGTCTGAGGATGTGGGGGAAGCCCTAAATTAGTTTCTTGCTTCTGTCTTTACGAAAGAAACGAACTTTGTAGTGAATGAAACCTTTGAAGAGCAGGTGTGCATGCTGAATGGATAGAGATAGAGGAAGCTGATGTGCTGAAAATTTTGTCAAACATTAAGATTGACAAGTCGCCAAGCCTGGACCAGATTTGTCCTCGGCTGCTTTGGGAAATGAGAAATGCAATTGCTTCGCCAGTTGTGAAGATCTTTGCATCCTCGCTCTCCACTGGAGTCATACCTGAGGACTGGAGAGAGGCAAATGTAATTCCTCTCTTCAAGAAAGGAAATAGGGAAATCCCTGGCGATTACAGACCAGTAAATCTCACGTCTGTCACCTGCAAAGTGTTAGAAAGGATTCGGAGGGATAGGATTTATGACCATCTGGAAGAGCATGGCTTGATTAAATACAGTCAATACAGTTTTGTGAGGGGCAGGTCATGCCTCACAAACATTATTGAGTTCTTTGAGGATGTGACTAGAAAAGTTGATGAGAGTCGAGCTGTGGATGTGGTGTATATGGACTTTGGCAAGTCATTTGATAAGGTTCCCCATGGTAGGCTCATTCAGAAGGTCAGGAGGAATGGGATACAGGGGAACTTAGCTGTCTGGATACAGAATTGGCTGGCCAATGGAAGACAGCGAGTGGTAGTAGAAGGAAAGTATTCTGCCTGGAAGTCAGTGGTGAGTGGTGTTCCACAGGACTCTGTCCTTGGGCCTCTACTGTTTGTAATTTTTATTAATGACTTGGATGAGGGGATTAAAGGATGGGTCAGCAAGTTTTCAGATGACACAAAGGTTGGAGGTGTCGTTGACA
>NC_057725.1:59109449-59119743 GCF_004010195.1 Chiloscyllium plagiosum
ATAAAACTTTGGTTAGACCGCACTTGGAATACTGCGTCCAGTTCTGGTCGCCCTATTATAGGAAAGATGTGGATGCTTTGGAGAGGGTTCAGAGGAGGTTTACCAGGATGCTGCCTGGACTGGAGGGATTATCTTATGAAGAGAGTTTGACTTTTTTGTGCTCTGACTTTTTTCATTGGAGAAAAGGAGGAGGAGAGGGGATTTAATTGAGGTATACAAGATAATGAGAGGCATAGATAGAGTCGATAGCCAGAGACTATTTCCCAGGGCAGAAATTGCTAACACGAGGGGTCATAGTTTTAAGCTGGTTGGAGGATAGTATCGAGGGGATGTCAGAGGCGGGTTCTTTACACAGAGAGTTGTGAGAGCATGGAATGCGTTGCCAGCAGCAGTTGTGGAAGCAAGGTCATTGGGAACATTTAAGAGACTCCTGGACACGCATGTGGTCACAGAAATTTGAGGGTGCATACTTGAGGATCAATGGTCGGCACAACATTGTGAGCTGAAGGGCCTGGCCTGTTCTGTGCTGTACTGTACTATGTTCTATGTTCTCTGTCCTGTACACAAAAAGCAGGACAAATCCAACCCAGCCAAATACAGTCTCATCATCAGTAAAGTGATGGAAGGGGTGATCAGGCAGAACCTGCTCAGTGACACCCAGTTTATGTTCCACCAGGGCCACTCAGCTCCTGACCTCATTACAGCCTTGGACCAAACATGGACAAAAGAGCTAAATGCCAGAGGTCAGGTGAGAGTGACAGCTCTTGTCACCAAGGCTGCATTCGACTGAGTGTGGCATCAAGGAGCCCTGGCAAAACTGGAATCAATGGGCATGGGGGCAAGCTTTTCTGTGGTTAGAGTCATACCTGCCACATAGGAAGATGGTCATGGTTGTTGGAGGCCAGTCATTTCAGCTCCAGGACATCTCTACAGGATTTCCTTAGGTTAGTGTCCTAAGCCCAACCATCTTCAGCTGTTCCCTCCATTATAAGGTCAGAAGTGGGGATGTTCACCAATGATTGCACAACGTTCAGCATTATTCGTGACTCCTCAGACACTGAAGCAGTCCATGTCCAATTGCAACAAGATCTGGACAATATCCAGTCTTGGGCTGACCAGTGGCAAGAAGTATTCATGCCACATAAATGCCAGGCTGTGACCATCACCAACAAGACACAATCTAATCACCGCCCCTTGACATTCAACGGTGTTACCTTCACTGAATCCCCCAATATCAACATCCTGGGAGTTATCATGAATCAGAAACTCAACTGGACTTACCACAAGAGCAGGTCAGAGGCTAAAGAATCCTGCAGTGAGTAACTCATCTCCTGACTCCTCAAAACCTGTCCACCATCTGCAAGACGCAGTCAGGGATGTGATGGAATACTTGCCTGGATTGGTGCAGCTCCCAACAACACTCAAGAAGCTTGACACCATCCAGGATAAACCAGCTCGCTTGATTGGCACCACATCCACAAACATCCCGCTCCCTCCATCTCTGACGCTCAGTAGCAGCAGTGTGTACTATCTACAAGATGCACTGCAGAGATTCACCAAGGATCCTCAGACAGCACCTTCCAGACCAAAGGCCACTTCCATTTAGAAGTCCAAGGGCAGCAGCTGTATGGGAGCACCACCACCACCTTCAAATTCCCCTCCAAGCCACTCTCCATCCTGACTTGGAAATATATCGGCATTCCCTCGCTGTCACTGGGTCAAAATCCTGGAATTCCCTCCCTAATGGCATTGAGGGTCAACCCACAGGAGATGGACTGCAACAATTCAAGATGGCAGCTCACCACCACCTTCTCAAGGGCAATTCGGGACGGGCAATAAATACTGGCCCAGGCAGTGATGCCCACATCCCACACAATGATTACATTTTTAAAAAATATTGGAGATCTATATAAAGCTTTTGCAAAAATTGATTGCCAAATATTTGTTTCCCTGGCTGTGCGTGCCTGTTAAGGGTGAGGCCAGTTTTAATGTTACGTTTTGTTATTTAAACCCCACAGATAAGTTTTAGATGTAAACCAACATTCCGGGAGTCTGGGTCACGTAACATTAGAGAGGTAAGGACATTTATTAATAATAAGTATGTAAATAAAAAGCCACTGTCTCAATTTGTTGAATGTTATTGCTGTTTGATACTAAGCCAGTCCCTTTACCTCTAACTAAGAATCTGGCTGCAATCTCTACATACAGCAGAGCCTGTGATATCCATTGTCTACAAAGATAGTACATCTTTTAGAGTTTAGTCAAGGTTGGGTATTTCCAGCTGGCCTTGTAGTTATATCTGGTAAAGTTAGGAATGTTGTTGGTTTTGAACAGTGCCTACCCAATTGCCTGTGTTTTTAAAAAAAATATGTTTGGAGACAACTGCACAGGAAATCCTATGACGATGTTGTAGCCTTAAGATCTTTTATCATTATTTTTTGAAAGAGAGAGCTTTTAAGACAGAGGTACTAAGCTGTCAGGTTGGAAAGCCAGTAAAGTAAGCAGCTTGTGAGGCCTTTAGTGGTTTTTTTAAAAGTTAAAACAATAGAAGCAGCCTGGATGGGTGTGGTGAAACTCCCACAAACCCAGGAGTTTTAGTTTAGCTTTCTGCAGTTGTTGGGATCTGGAAGAAGTGAAGGTGATTCTTTTCTTCTCTGGGTGTATGTGCTCTCGTCTCTCTCTTTTTCTCTGGTGCTCTCTGTCATTTTCTCTCTCTCTTGCAATCTGTCTTTATGGCTCTCTCGTACTTGCTCTCTCTCGCGCTCTGTGTCTGTCTGTCTTTTTCTTTCTCGCTCTCGCTCTCTCACACACACACACACTCACATGTGCTCACTTCTGTCGAAGGAGCTGCACTATAACCTGGTGTTGTGTGATGTTTAACTTTTTATCCACCCCAGTTCAACACTGGCTCCTCCTCCTCATCATTTATTACAAACTGAACACCTGATTTTGTGCGGTTCTCGTTTCCCCTTTGTCTCCTCAGCCCACATTTGTCCGGCACCATTGGGTTCATCGGAGGCGGCAAGAGGGCAAGTGCAAGCAGTGCGGCAAGGTAGGAGGTCCCTGGTTGTGCCGCGTGGTGCTCACTTGCCAGATAAAACTCCTCTCTGAGGCTGAAACTGAAGCTTTGGGGCAGATTGTTCCAGTATCTAAATTGAAAACTCTGTTTTGAACAACTTGCAGTAAAATTGTAGGAAAGCCTAAAGTAATTTGTCTGCATTAATAACATCCCGTGACTGACCTGTAGGGATGAATATTCTTCCATTTTCAAATTAACTATTTCAGGATTCAGTGTCTAACATTGTCTGTCTGGTCAGTATGTACATGTTGGGGAAGATCAATGTTCTGGCTAGTTGTATTAAATTGAGCTGAAACGGGAATTTGAGCTGTATCTGAATCTTTGACTAATTTGTTGCTCTACTTCTGTAAGCTGGAGTAGCCTCTGAATCACCTTTGTTTTAATTCACTTGTGAGATGCGGGCATCGCTGACTGTCCAGCATTCATTACCTGTTCCCTAGTTGCCCTTGAGAAGGTGGTGGTGAGTTGCCTTTTTCAACTGTTGCAGGTTGGCCCACGATGCCATTAGGGAGGGAATTCCAGTATTTTGACCCAGCGACAGTAAAGGGACGGTGATCACTTTCCAAGTCGAGATAGTGAGTGGCTTGGAGGGGAAGTTGAAAGTGGTGGTGTTCCCACATATCTGCTGCCCCTGTCCTTGATGGAGTGGTTGTGGGGTTTGGAAGGTGCTCTCTCTGAACCTTTGGTGAATTTCTGCAGTGGGTTTTACAGATGGTGCACACTGCTGCTACTGAGCGTCAGTGGTGCAGGGAGTGGGCACTTATGGATGGGGTGCCACTCAAGCTGTTTTGTCCTGGATGGTGTCAAACTTCTGGAGTATTGTTGGAGTTGCACCTATGTAAGCAAATGGAGAGTGTTCCATCACATTCCTGATTTATGCCGTTAAGATGTCGGACAGGCTCTGGGGAGTCAGGAGACAAGTTACTTGCCATAGTGTCCCTAGCCTTTGACCTGTTCTTGTAGCCAGAGCATTTGTGTGGCGAGTCCAATGAAGCTTCTGCTCAATAGTACCTCCCAGGCTGTTGATAGTGGGGAATTTAGTAATGGTAACACCACTGAATGCCCAGGAGTGGTGAATAGGGTTGTCTGTTATTGGTGATGGTCATAGCCTGATATTTGAGTAGTGCGAGTGTTATTGCCACTTCTCAGCCCAAGTCTGGATATTGTCTAGCTCTTGTTGCATTAGAACATGAACTGCTTCAGTATCTGAGGAGTCTCTTGAGTATTGAGAGCTGAGTAACTCAAAGAGGGTCTAGTAATTAAACATCTTGGCCTCGACATCACTATGTCGTGATGTAATGTAAACCAAATGCAGAAAAGCTGGAGGAACTCAGCAGATCTGGCAAGAAAGAGTCATATTGGACTTGACATGTTTAACTCTGTTTCTGTCTTCCACAGATCCGCCTGACCTGCTGAGTTTCTCCAGCATTTTCTGTGTTCGTTTAGAATTTCCAATATCCACAATATTTTGCTTTTACCCGGTGAAAGACAGACCCAAGTGATACTTTGACTCCAGCTGAGCGACGGCAGGATAGGAGAGGAAAGGAAAATCAACCCTGGGTGGGGGGGGGGGGCGGGGAAACTGAGGTTCAGTGTCGATCTGGTGAAACCTCTTTCTTATTTAATCAGGAAAGATGAGAGGTGACTGGGATGTAGACGTCAGAATGTCTGAGTGCCTCACAGACTAATAGCATTTTTACGGTATAGAAGGTGACCACTCAACTCCCTTTTGAATGCCTCGATTGAAGCTGTGCCCACCACAATCTTAGACTGTGCATTCCAGGCACGAACCACTTGCTACCCCTAAAAAAAGCCTTTAGTAAATATTTAGGTCTCTCTGAATTCATGGCATGTTGGGACTGACTTTGGTATCCTTGTGAGTCACTTCCTTCCCATCACTTTTTATGTCTTTTTTTTTTAAACAGGGTTTTCAGCAAAAGTTTGCTTTTCACAGCAAGGAGATTGTTGCGATCAGCTGCTCCTGGTGTAAACAGGCGGTAAGTTTTACATTTCTGTTTTTGACACAGTCTGCTGCTAAATAGAACACCCTGGGGGTATTTAGCAAGTTGAGCAGTCTCAGTGGATGAAGATGATTTGGTGGCTCAGTGGTTGGCACTGCTGCCTCACAGTGCAAGGGACCCAGGTTCGATTCCACCCTCTGGCGACTGTCTGTGTGGAGCTTGCACATTCCCCCTGTTTCTGTATGGGTTTCCTCTGGGTGCCCCGGTTTCTTCCCATGGTCCAAAGATGAGCAGGTTAGGTGGATTGGCCGTGCTAAATTTCTTACTGCTTAGGGACGTAGAAATGTAGGGTCACACGGATAGGGTAGAGCAGGGGTTTAGGTGGGAAACTGTTGGGAGGGCCAGTGTGGACTTGATGGGCCAAATGGCTTCGAAATTGAAGGCATTCTAAAACCCAGAGATAATGTTTCAGCTCAATGCTATTTATCAGAAGTGGGCGATGTTATGGATGAACAGCTTTCAGTTCAAAGACCTTTGATAGGCAGGGGCAGGAATGATGTAGAAGATCAAAGATGTGAAAGTGACCAATATTGGAAGGAGTTTAATGCTCTGAAGAATTTCTCTCTTTGGATCTGCTCTGGCTGCATCTGGTGCATCTAAACTTCTTAGTTATGAAATTAAGTTCTCTTATAACTGATTGATTGATTGATTGTTTTTCTGTCTCTTTCAACTTTGTAGAATTATAGAGTCCCTACAGTGTGGAAAGAGGCCCTTCGACCCAACAAGTCCACACTGACCCTCTGAAGAGTAACCCACCTAGACCCATTCCCCGACCCTATTACGCTCCATTTCCCCTGACTAACGCACCAAACCTACACGTCCCTGGACACTAGGGGACAATTTAGCGTGGCCAATTCACCTGACCTGCGCATCTTTGGACTGTGGGAGGAAACCGGAGCACCCGGAGGAAACCCCACGCAGACACGGGGAGAATGTCTGTGTGGAGTTTGCACAGTCACCCGAGGCTGGAACTGAACCTGGGAGGGGGTTATCCTGGCGCTGTGAGGCAGCAGTGCTAACCACTGAGCCACCGTGCCATTCTCATGCAATTTTACTTGCCTCGTGCAATTTTAACACCGGGTGTAGGGGGTAAAAACATCTATATTTTAGCCCATGCATAAGAATTATTGAAAAGCAGCTCACAGTCCAGAAGGACAAACAATTGTGCTGGCAGATGAGAGATCTAAGGTTGTGGATTGTACTGTGTCTTGACTCCTGGCCTCAAAGTGCAGAAGCCAAGACTGATTGTTTAAACATGACACATCGTTAACCTACATTGCATCCTTATGTCGTGGCTCCTTCTTGTGCTGGGACACTGCCAAGACATTGCTGAGCAGTAGGACATACAATGGAAAGGTGATGCGTGAGGTTCAAAGTGGACCTGTACGATCACTGGAAAGCTTAATGATTTACTTGAGATGCTTCCTTTATCCTTTCCCTGCAGTATCACAACAAGGTAACCTGTTTCATGCTGCAACACATCGAGGAGCCCTGTACGCTGGGTGCTCATGCTGCTGTCATTGTTCCACCAACGTGGATCATTCGGGTGAGACGGGCACAGGTGAGGACTACTTTCCCAGTCGACCATCTCCCTGCTCTGAGCTGATCCTCTCTGTCCCTGATCCCGCTCTGAGCTGATCCACTCTGTCCCTGATCCCGCTCTGAGCTGATCCACTCTGTCCCTGATCCCGCTCTGAGCTGATCCTCTCTGTCCCTGATCCCGCTCTGAGCTGACCCTCTCTGTGTCTGCTCCTGCTCTGAGCTGACCCTCTCTGTGTCTGCTCCTTCCCTGACCCTGCTCTGAGCTGACCCTCTCTGTCCCTGACCCTGCTCTGAGCTGACCCTCTCTGTCCCTGACCCTGCTCTGAGCTGACCCTCTCTGTCCCTGACCCTGCTCTGAGCTGACCCTCTCTGTCCCTGACCCTGCTCTGAGCTGACCCTCTCTGTCCCTGACCCTGCTCTGAGCTGACCCTCTCTGTCCCTGACCCTGCTCTGAGCTGACCCTCTCTGTCCCTGACCCTGCTCTGAGCTGACCCTCTCTGTCCCTGACCCTGCTCTGAGCTGACCCTCTCTGTCCCTGACCCTGCTCTGAGCTGACCCTCTCTGTCCCTGACCCTGCTCTGAGCTGACCCTCTCTGTCCCTGACCCTGCTCTGAGCTGACCCTCTCTGTCCCTGACCCTGCTCTGAGCTGACCCTCTCTGTCCCTGACCCTGCTCTGAGCTGACCCTCTCTGTCCCTGACCCTGCTCTGAGCTGACCCTCTCTGTCCCTGACCCTGCTCTGAGCTGACCCTCTCTGTCCCTGACCCTGCTCTGAGCTGACCCTCTCTGTCCCTGACCCTGCTCTGAGCTGACCCTCTCTGTCCCTGACCCTGCTCTGAGCTGACCCTCTCTGTCCCTGACCCTGCTCTGAGCTGACCCTCTCTGTCCCTGACCCTACTCTGAGCTGACCCTCTCTGTCCCTGACCTTGCTCTGAGCTGACCCTCTCTGTCCCTGATCCTACTCTGAGCTGACCCTCTCTGTCCCTGATCCTGCTCTGAGCTGACCCTCTCTGTGTCTGCTCCTGCTCTGAGCTGACCCTCTCTGTGTCTGCTCCTGCTCTGAGCTGACCCCCCTGTGTTGATCCCTCTCTGAGCTGACCCCCTCTGTCCCTGATCCTATTCTGAGCTGACCCTCTGATCACCTCTAACTTCTCTCTGGTCCCTCTGTCTCTCTGTTTTTGTCTCAGAATTCACTGAAGTCCAGTAAAAAGAAAAAGCGGACATCATTTAAAAGGAAATCGAGCAAGAAAGGAGCCGAGGTACGCCACTCTCTCACTTTCTAGTTTATTGTTTGATGTTACCGTGAAGCTGAGGTTTGAATGTTGTGACAGGGCGGGAATGTTTGAGTTAGTATGAGAAATAAAAAGGAATAAAATGGGCAGAGGTTGTGAGGAACAGTCACTG
Organism: Chiloscyllium plagiosum; assembly: GCF_004010195.1. Classification (NCBI taxonomy): domain Eukaryota; kingdom Metazoa; phylum Chordata; class Chondrichthyes; order Orectolobiformes; family Hemiscylliidae; genus Chiloscyllium; species Chiloscyllium plagiosum. Next base: position 59,117,495 of record NC_057725.1, read on the forward strand.
GACCTGAAACATTAACTCTGATTTCTCTGTACAGCTGCTGAGCTTTTCCAGCAATTTCTGTTTTTGTTCTGATTTACAGCGCCCACTGGTTTGAGTCATACTTGGCCCATAGAAAGATGGTTATGGTTGTGGTTGCTGGAGGTCAGTCATCTCAGTTCCAAGGCAATTCTGCAGGAGGTCCTCAGGCAATGTCCTAGGCCCAACCATCTTCAGCTGCTTCATCAATGACCTGTGCATGTTCAAATGCAGCAAGATCTGGACAACATCCAGACTTAGGCTGACAAGTGACAAGTAACATTTATACCACAGAAATACCAGGCAATAACTATCTCCGATAAGTGACAATTGAAGCACTATCCTTTATATTCAATGGTGTAACAGTCACTGAATCTCCCAATGTCAGCATCCTGGAGGTTCCATTGACCAGAAACACAACTGGACTCTCCACATTAACACAGTGACCACAAGAGTAGGTCAGAGGCTAGGAATACTGCAGTAGGTAACCGACCTCCTGACTCTCCAAAGCCTGTCCATCATCTCCAAGGCTCAAGTCAGGATTGTGATGGAATGTTTCCCGCTTTCCTGGATGAGTGCTGCTCCAACAACACCCCAGAAGATTGACACCATCCAGGACAAAGCAGCCCGCTTGATTGGCACCACATCCACAAAGCATCCGCTCCCTCCACCACTGACACTCATTAGCAGCAGTGTATACGAGCTACAAGATGCACTGCAGAAATTCACCATAAGATCCTCAGACAGCAAAACCAGGTCCATCGAGAAGGAGAAGGGCAGCAGATACATGGGAACACCACCACCTGCAATTTCCCCACCAAGCCACTCTCCATCCTGACTTGGAAAGGTATCACTGTTCCTTCAGTGTCGCTGGGTCAAAGTTGTGGAATTCCCTCCCTAACAGCATTGTGGGTCTACCTACAGCATGTGGACTGCAACAGTTCAAGAAGGTAGCTCACCCCCACCTTCTCAAGGGCAACTAGGGACAGGCAATAAATGCTGGTCCAGCCAGTGACCCCCCCACATCCCATGAGTGAATTAAAAAAAAGTCCCAGACCACATTTTTTTGAAAATTGGGTAAGCTGTTTTACCCAGGAATGTTTACAAGAAATTATTGCCCGAGGACGTAATATGACTGAATAAATCTGTGTTTCTGTGCATGTGTGTGTGTGTGTATATATACACAAGTCCTTTCAAGTATTTAATGATCTGCTGGATCTTCAGTCCTGTCAGAATCTGATGTTGTTGTGGTGTGAAGTCCCACTGCAGAGCCATGTGCACATTGTCCCCGCTGACCCTCCAGTGCTGTCACAAGGGAGTGAGACACAGTTGGATGGGCGGGTTGCCCCCTCAGATGTCAAAGAATTCCTGGAAGAGCAGGGGAGTTATCCCCAGTGCTTGTTATTCCATTAACATTTAGCAATAAATATTAATATTTATTGCAAATATCTCATTGGTGTTTGTAGGACGTCGGTATTCCACCTTACAGCTCATGACAGCAAAGCATTTTGGGACATCGTCAAGTCATGATCAAAGATACCAATCCAAATCTCTCTCCTACAGCTGAGGCCTCATCATTTGTTGACCCCTAGCCAAAGACCTCTGTGAACTGTTTAAACTGAGAATGTACTTTTGTTTAGCCATACCTGCAGTCCCACTTTCCTGCACCAATTGATTTCTATTTCGTGGCCATCTTGAAGTGTAGGGCAATATGCTTGCATTTATAAAGCAAGTGTTTCTGTATGGTGAGCTTTCTCGTGTATGTTTACATGCCCAGTATTACCACTGCTTTTTATATTCTCCCCCCTCCATGGTGGATAGGTTTGTGTCGATTTTCTAAACTCGCTCTTTTCCCTTGTCAAACAGGAAGGAAGATGGAGGCCCTTTATCATAAAGCCCATCCCATCCTCATTGATGAAACCACTGCTGGTGTTTGTCAATCCCAAGAGTGGAGGAAATCAGGTGTGTGGACCCTCTGTCTGATGGAGCAGTAATGTACAAGTGTGGGCAGCTCACTTAGACAAGAGCTAACTGAAAAACGTGTCCTCCAATACCCTGGACTCGGCATTTGGAGTAACTGCCTATATGTCCGTCCCTTTGTCTGTCTCTGTCTTTGTATCTGGCTCTCTCTCGCCCTCCCCCTCGCCCTCATCCTCTCTGTGTGTGTGGTTGTGTGTGTGGTTGTGTGTGTGTGTGTGTCTCTCTCTCTCTCTCTCTCTCTCTCTCTCTCTCTC
>NC_057725.1:59122250-59129575 GCF_004010195.1 Chiloscyllium plagiosum
CTGACAGTCTCTCTCTCTCTCTGCGGCTCGCTTGTGCTGTCTGTTTTTCTGCATCTCGCTTGTGCGCTGTCTCTCTTTGCGTCTCCCTCGTGCTCCCTCTGCGTCTTTCTTACTCTCTGTGTCTTGCTTGCTCACTCTCTGTCTCTGCATCTCACTCGCTCTCACTGCAGTTCGTTTGCTCTCTGTCCCTGCATCTCATTCGCTTGCCCACGCGCTCGCTCTCTCTATCTCTCTCTATCTCTCTCTATCTCTCTCTGCGTCTCGCTTGCTCTGTCTCTGTCGTTCTTTCTGCATCTTGCTCTCTTTCTCTCTCTCTATCTGCATCACGTGCTTTCTGTGCTTCTCGCTCGTGTTCTCACCTGCTCTCTCGCTCTGCGACTCGCTCATGCTCTCTGCATCGTGCTCACTCTGTCTCTGCGTCTCGCTCTTGCACTCTCCGCATCTCGCTCGCACTCTATCTCGCTCACACTTTCTGCGTGTTGCTCGCGCTCTGTCTCTGCATCTCATGCACTCTCCCTCTCTCGTCCCGCTCACTCTCACACGCGCTGTCTTTCTGCGTCTCGCTCGCTTTCTCTGTGACTTTCTTGCTGTCTCTGCGTCTCTCTTGCTCGCTCGTTCTGTCTGTTTCGCTCGCTCACTCACTCTATTTCGCTCACATGCTCTGTCTCGCTCGCTCGCTTGCTCTATGTCTCGCTTGTTCGCTATGTCTGTCTCTCACGCTTGGTCTGTCTGTCTCGATCGCCCATTCGCTCTGTTTGTCTTGCTCACTGGCCATGGCTGTCTTGCTCTGTCTCACTCACTCTTCTGCTCGGTTTTGCTTGCTCGCTCTGTCCGTCTCGCTGGCCCTCTCTGTCACTCGCTGTGTTTTGCTCGCTTGCTCTGTCTGTCTCTCACATTTGCTCTGTCTTGCTTGTTCGTAGGCCCTGTCTGTCTGTCTCGCTCGCTCACTCTGTCTCACTCGCGCTTGCCTGCTCTCTCTGTCTCGCCCACTCTGTCTCTCTCACTTGTTTGCTCTGTCTGGCTCACTCTGTCTCGCTTTCTCGCTCGCTGTGTCTCGCTTCATCTCACATGCTGTCTTGCTCTGTCTCGCTCGCTGGCCCTGTCTGTCTCCTCGCTCTGTCTGTCTCGCTCGCAGGTTCTGTCTGTCTCGCTTGTTATGCGCTCTCTCTTGCTCGCTCTGTTTGTCTCGCTTGTTGCTCGCTCTCTCTGTCTTGCTCGCTCTCTGTCTCGCTTGTTGCTCGTGCTCTCATTCTGTCTGTCTCGCTCTCTCGTTCTGTCTGTCTCGCTCTGTCTGTCTCGCTTGTTGCTCGCTCTCTCGCTCTGTCTTTCTCGCTCTGTCTTGCTCGCTCTGTCTTGCTCACTCTGTCTGGTTCGCTTGCAATCTTGCTCTGTCTCATTCACTCTAGCTCGCTCGCTCTGTCTCGCTCACTGGCCCTGTCTGTCTCGTTTGCTCTCTTACTCTCTTTTGTTCGCCCTCTCGCTCTGTCCTGCTCGCTCTGTCTGTCTGTCTCTCGCTCGGTCGGTCGGTCTGTCTGTCTGTGTCTCGCTTGCTCGGTCTGTCTCGCTCGCTGACCCTGTCTGTCAGTCTCGCTCTGTCTGTCCCTACCTCTTGCTCACACTGTCTCTCTAGCTTTCTCTGTGTCTCACTCATTCACTCTGTCTTATTCACTTATTTGCTCTGTCTGTCTCTCATGTTTGGTCTGTCTGTTTCGCTCGCTCACTCTGTCTCGCTCACTGGCCATGGCTGTCTCACTCGCTCTCTTGCTCGGTTTTGCTCACTCTGTCTCTCTCGCATGCCCTCTCTGTCTTGCTTGTTCGTAGGCCCTGTCTGTCTCGCTCGCTCACTTGCCCTGTCTCACTCGCGGTTGCCCATTCTGTCTGTCTCACTCGTAGGCTCTGTCTGTCTGGCTTGCTCTCGCTCTGTCTCACTTGCGCCCTCACTCTGGCTCGCTTGCTTGCTTGCTCTGTCACACTCGCTGGCCCTGTCTGTCTCGTTCGCTCTCTATCTCAGTCCCGTTCGTGCTCTCGCTCTGCCTTTCTCGCTCGGACTGTCCAGAGGTGTGTTGCCCTCTGGTGGAGCTTTGCTGTTGGCTGAAGCAGTCACTCATTTAGTGGATGCAAAAAAAATTCCCTATCGCACTGCCTGCGGGGCAATAACCAGTCACAAAGGTGGATGATCTCTGAGTGGCAGCACTCCCAGGATGCTAACACTCATCAAACAGAGATGGCTCACACCAGATTGGAAAATGGCTGCATACCCAAAGAGCTGGAAGTTTTTGTTGCAAACGTTTCGTCCCCTGGCTAGGCGACATCATCAGTGCTTGGGAGCCTCCTGCGAAGCGCTTCTTTGATGTTTCCTCCGGTGTTTATCGTGGTCTGTCCCTGCCGCTTCCGGTTGTCAGTTTCAGCTGTCCGCTGTAGTGGTTGGTATATTGGGTCCAGGTCGATGTGTTTGTTGATGGAGTTTGTGGATGAATGCCATGCCTCTAGGAATTCCCTGGCTGTCCTCTGTCTGGCTTGCCCTATAATGGTAGTGTTGTCCCAGTCGAATTCATATTGCTTGTTGTCTGCGTGTGTGACTACTAAGGATAGTTGTCGTGTCGTTTCGTGGCTAGTTATACAGGAAAGCCACAGACACAGACCAAGTCCTAAACTATGAAAGTAACCACCCCAACACACACAAACGAAGCTGCATCAGGACACTATTCAAAAGGGCCACAACACACTGCAGTACACCAGGACGTAAAGGGCAGATGTTAGGGGTAGGTTCTTTACTCAGTGAGTCGTGAGTTCATGGAATGCCCTGCAGTAGCAGTGGTGGACTCTCCCTCTTTATGGGCATTTAAGCGGGCATTGGATAGGCATATGGAGGATAGTGGGCTAGTGTAGGTTAGGTGGGCTTGGATCGGCGCAACATCGAGGGCCGAAGGGCCTGTACTGCGCTGTATTCTTCTATGTTCTATTCAGTTACAAATTCCTAGGAATGAAGTACCTTTGTGTGAAGATTTGTAGCTCGGGTGCTCGTTGTTGTGGTTCTATTCGCCGAGCTGGAGGTTTTTGTTGCAAACGTTTCGTCCCCTGGCTAGGCGACGTCATCGGTGCTTGGGAGCCTCCTGCGAAGCGTTTCTTTGATGTTTCCTCCGGTGTTTATAGTGACAACCGGAAGCGGCAGGGACAGACCACTATAAACACCGGAGGAAACATCAAAGAAGCGCTTCGCAGGAGGCTCCCAAGCACCGATGACGTCGCCTAGCCAGGGGACGAAACGTTTGCAACAAAAACTTCCAGCTCGGCGAACAGAATCACAACAACGAGCACCCGAGCTACAAATCTTCGCACAAACTTTGAATACTCAAAGACTCTGACATGGCTAGGCTGTGAAAGTTAGACCCACTGCCCCTGAAGGAGCAGAGAAAAAAACAAACTAGGAGGTCCCTGGTCTCTCCTCCCCACAGTGGGGGAAATGAGCTGGGAGGTGAGTGTTCCAGAATGCCTGGCTTCTACAACAAGACTGGTTGCTGGGTCAGGTACACGTGGAGATGCAGCCAATCCCAGGAGAAAAGGAGCAAAAATATATTTAGCAAAAGCCCATGTGAGAATGTGTACTGACTTAACTCCTAGCTCGCCTCCAGATGATGATTCTATTTCAGAGTTCTTTTTTGTACCAAATCTTAATCCTACAATGGAGGTTGGTGTTAAGTATTTTGACAGCAGCTGATCAGTTTATTTCTATCGGGCATCAGTTTCTCCAAATACAAGAGAAGGATGTTGCATATCTGTATGGAGTCCACTCTGGGGTTCGTCACACCTATGGGATCCCACGCAACTAACCCTTTCTCAGTGTATATCCCATTCACAGCCACTGAGACTATTCTGCCACGAAGCTCATATCTGTGGGGCAGCTGACCCAAATCTGCAGTGAAAATGTTCACTTGAGACAGAGTGTTTGTTTGTGTCACCTTGTACAGTACAGTCCACACTTGGGTTATAGCAATGCTGGCTCTCCATGTCTCAGTTTTATTGGGTTCATTCTTTTACAGGGGGCCAAGATTATCCAGTCATTCATGTGGTATCTGAACCCAAGACAAGTGTTTGATATGTGCCAAGGAGGTCCCAAGGAGGCGTAAGTACTGGATGGGGACAAATGCCCACCAGATGGGCCAATGGGCTAAGAGGTGGCACATGGAGTTTAATTCAGATAAATGCGAGGTGCTGCGTTTTGGGAAAGCAAATCCTTGGCTTGCAGGTTCATAGCTCCTTGAAAGTGGAGTCGCAGGTAGATAGGATAGTGAAGAAGGCGTTTGGTGTGCTTTCCTTTATTGGTCAGAGTATTGAGTACAGGAGTTCTGCCATCGTGTTGAAACAGTTCATAGCTAAGTCACAAATTACATCCTAAATGACTGTGATAAAGTTATATTTTATCTCCTCATCCTTTCGATGTAGTGAGAACTTTGAGGGTGTTTGCTTCCAAAGCAGGACCCCAAGTGAACACGGAATGCGACTTAGCTGCAAGTTTAAAATTTTGAATACGGAGAGATACATTGGCTGGAGCTCTCTGTCGAGGCCTCCAACACTGACCCCCCTCATCAACCTGAGCAAGAATCTCTGCAATTGTGTGGGAATTTTCCTTGTGTGGGTATGATTAACCTGCATTGTTAGGGACAGAACATACAGAACTTTACTCTGCATCTGGCCCTGCACTTGGGAATGCATGAGCTGACACTAAAGACAGATAAAATATTTGATGTATCTGTGCTAATATCTCTTGAATTCAAATGCAAAAATATAATTAATGAAGTTTTTTTTTTGAAGGAGACTTTGTTCCCCTCCTGGAAAGTGTAATATTTAGGTTGTCGGTTTGTTCGCTGAGCTGGGGTGTGGTTTTCTGCAGATGTTTTGTCTCCTCGCTAGGTGACATCGTCAGTGCATCTTTGATACAGGTTTGGTGGCCTGTCCCACCTGGTATTTGTGTGTCTCTGTTTTTTGGTACTCTGGCTCTGAATAGTTTGTAATATTTAGTTCAGTTTCATCCTTGGCAGTGCTAGTTAAAGGGTGGTTTAACTTAAGATCCACTTAATCTTGCTGACAGATGTAGCGCAGACATCAAGTCACAGATATCTAAATGAGTTGGAGAACCGGTTATCAGATTGGAATCATTAACGTTGCGGTAGGGCGAAATGAAGTCTAACCAAAAGCATTCAGGAGCAGGTACCACAACGTGAAAGGAAGTGCATGTAATATACAGGAGCAGAAGGAGGACGTTCACTATGGTCACGGCTGTTCTGATTGTGGTCTTATTTACACTTAGCAGTTTGTGTCCCACCACCCACTCTGTAAACCTTAAAACCCTCTGCTGATCATGAATTTGTCTAACTCAGCATTGAAATGATTGGCGAATCTCCTATTGGGCTTACCTCTGGAGCCCAGGGTTCAGTGCTGGTTCCCAGGGGTTTGTCCTGTAATTCTGTAATAAGCAGGCCCTTGTTTTTACAGTTTCTGAACCAAAGAGCAGAGTCTGTGATTCCCCTGAATTTGTCTGTGTGTTTTGACACTTCTAGTTTTGCCTCTGTACAGGTTAGAGCTCTACCGGAAAGTCCAGAACTTAAGGATCCTGGCCTGTGGAGGTGACGGCACAGTAAGTATTCCACTCTATATACTCCTCTTGCTCTTAGTCAAGTATATAGCACTCTCTTGAAAGTTGACTTTCATTTCCAAACAAAGGCATTGAGATGATTGCTTAATTGTTGTATTAATGGTGAGCCTTATGCTGCAGTTGGGTGGTGGCTTGCTCGCTACACACACGGTCACCTCATCGTTTCCTGTTTCACCGCCCACTACCTCAGTCTCTTCAGAGCCTCAGTGTTCACTCACGGTCTGGACAGAGATTGACCCCCATGTCATCAATATCCTGAACACCAAGTTACCTGTCGCTCCTCACCTCCCACAACTTCCATGCTTCCATTTTTAGCCTCTCATGGATCTCCCACTCCGGTGGCTGGGCCTTTTCTGCCTAGGCCCCAAGTTCTGGAAGTTCTGCCCAAACCACCTGATTGTCCGGAATCCCCCACCCCCAAATCAACGTCCACAGCTCCCATTGCATCCTCAATGTCTCATTGCATCCACCTTCACCTTTAGTGTTGGCATCAGTAGCAGCATTCTCTTTTGACATACATTCACATCAGGAATTCTGGAATCTCCTGCAGACCCTGTGCTTAAAGATTGCGAATGCTACAGGTTTGAGCCACGTGTACAAGGTCGAAGCTTTGACTCCTGGTTTCAATTGTTTTCTGACACTTAGCAATGATCCCTGCCAAAATGTGCCTGCATGTCTGTTGTATGTATGTGTGTGTACCGTTTCTGTTTACATCTGTATTGCCTGTATGTCTGTTTTGTCTGTGTGTTTTTATTAGGAATAGGTTTATCACAGGGATACATGAGTGCAGTGAAAAGTTTACAAAGTCACCATTCCCACTGCCACCTTAAGGTCAAAGTTGCCTCGGTACAGAATCTTAGATTTTGTATGTCTGTGTATTTATGGAGGTGTGTGTCTATTTTTTTAACGTCTCAATGGCAATCTTGGTTGAGGTCTCAGCAGCTGGCTGGTTTAGACATTGTACTTACTGCCTTTTTCACCAAATCACAGCCCAGTCAGACAGCAGTGAGGCGAGCACCAGTCCTTTCCATAGCCTGTTGGATGGACCAAGATATGGAGCAGCAGTGATCTGATTGCCTGAAGGAGCAGCCACAAGGGGCTGATGACCTACCCTCCTTCCTGTGTTCCTATTTACTATATGAGTGACTGCTTCAGCCAACAGAATCTGCCAAGAGCTGTTGCATTTAATAAAGGTTTTAATGGCTAAACATTGTCGGCACTAAAGCTTGCTTATACATCATCAACTCTATCATATTGCTCAATCTTCAAGGATGGGCTTCCACTTCAAGTTATCAATGGTGCAGCTATTGACTAAATAGGTTTGAAGTTTGTGAACTTAACCTCCATATAGGCATTTTATAATTTGATATGGAGCTATGAGGGAGGAGATGGCCAAAGTTCAATGGTGCAATACCTTAGCAGGGATGACAGTGGAGGAACAATGGTGGCCGTGGCTGACGAGGGAAGTTAAGAAACATATAAAGTTAAAAAAGAAAAAGTATAACATAGCAAAGATAAGTGGGAAAACGGAGGACTGGGAAGCTTTTAAAGATCAACAGAGGATTACTAAGAAGGAAATATGCAGAGAAAAAATGAGGTACGAAGGTAAACTGGCCAAAAATATAAAGGAGGATAGTAAAAGCTTTTTTAGGTATGTGAAAGGCAAAAAAAT
>NC_057725.1:59130512-59165954 GCF_004010195.1 Chiloscyllium plagiosum
GAGACCACACCTGGAGTATTGTATGCAGTTCTGATCTCCAAATTTGAGGAAAGACATTCTGGCTATTGAGGGAGTGCAGCGTAGGTTCACGAGGTCAATTCCTGGAATGGCGGGACTACCTTACACTGAAAGACTGGAGTGACTGGGCTTGTATACCCTTGAGTTTAGAAGACTGAGAAGGGATCTGATTGAGACATATAAGATTATTAAAGGATTGGACGCTCTGGAGGCAGGAAACCTGTTTCCGCTGATGGGTGAGTGCCGAACCAGAGGACACAGTTTAAAAATACGGGGTGGACCATTTAGGATAGATATGAGGAGAAACTTCTTCACCCAGAGAGTGGTGGCTGTGTGGAATGCTCTGCCCCAGAGGGCAGTGGAGGCCCAGTCTCTGGATTCATTTAAGGAAGAGTTGGATAGAGCTCTCAAGGATAGTGGAATCAAGGGTTATGGAGATAAGGCAGGAACAGGATACTGATTAAGGATGATCAGCCATGATCATATTGAATGGTGGTGCAGGCTCGAAGGGCAGAATGGTCGACTCCTGCACCTATTGTCTATCGATTAACCTAATTCTCTTGCAGCAGAGGTGCTCCATATGAACAGCAGAACGTTTCACCACTTTTCACCTCCTTTTCTTATTAGGTGGGATGGATTCTGTCCATTTTGGATCAACTACAGCTGAACCCCCAGCCTCCCGTGGCAGTCCTTCCTCTGGGAACAGGAAATGATCTTGCAAGAACCCTGAACTGGGGTGGGGTAAGTGAGATGAAGTAGCACAGAGAGTGAATCACTATTTCGCTGCTTTACAGTATGTGATGGGACCCATTTATTCATGGAGGTTGTTGCTCTCTGGAACCATTTGCAGTCGCACCCAGTCTCAGCAATCAATGGATCATTGTGGGTGGCACGGTGGCACAGTGGTTAGCACTGCTGCCTCACAGTGCCAGAGACCTGGGTTCAATTCCTGCCTCAGGCTACTGACTGTGTGGTTTGCACATTCTCCCCGTGTCTGCGTGGGTTTCCTCCGGGTGCTCCGGTTTCCTCCCACAGTCCAAAACTGTGCAGGTTAGGTGAATTGGCCATGCTAAATTGCCTGTAGTGTTAGGTGAAGGGGTAAATGTAGGAGAATGTGGTCTGGGTGGGTTGCACGTCGGCGGGTCGGTGTGGACTTGTTGGGCCGAAGGGCCTGTTTCCACACTGTAACTAATTTAAACTAAATCAAGATGGTTGCTTCTTTTCAATGATGTTGTGATGTGCATGAGCACTAGTTGGGGCAGGCAGTATTAAACCAACACAGGCAGCCCACATGTTGCGAATGGGTTCCATTTTTGGAGTCCGTTTGGAAGTCAATTTACACGCGAGTCAGCATATGATGTGGGATGGTAGAAGTTAGCTGCTCACAAGCACGAGGAAACATTACACTCCAGTATTGAATCATGTTTGTAAATCCCGCCTCAGGCGACTGTCTGTGTGGAGTTTGCACGTTCTCCCCGTGTCTGCGTGGGTTTCCTCCGGGTGCTCCGGTTTCCTCCCACAGTCCAAACATGTACAGGTTAGGTGAATTGGCCGTGCTAAATTGCCTGTAGTGTTAGCTGAAGGAGTTAATGTAGGGGAATGGGGTTTGGGTGGGTTGAACTTCGGCGGTTCGGTGTGGACTTGTTGGGCCGAAGGGCCTGTTTCCACACTAAGTAATCTAATTATAAGTAAGTCAGGTGTTCATAAGTCGGGGAGACCCTGCATTCAGTTTTGTTGGTTTTTCCAAATTAAGTTTTGAATTGCTACTGAAGAAAGGGACACGTTTTTTGGGGGGTTGGGGGGGAAACGTGTTTTGAAGTTGAGGAGAGAGAGAGAGAGGAGTTTATTTTTACCCTGATCTCTTTCTCTTGGATTCAGGGATACACAGACGAGCCTGTCTCCAAGATTCTGTCTCACGTAGAAGATGGTAACATTGTGCAGCTGGATCGGTGGAACCTGTACGTGGAGAGAAATGCTAGCGCAGTCCCTGACGAGCGCGATGAAACTGCTGCTGAGAAGGTCAGTGTCTGAGGTCCTCAGCCCTTTACAGAGGTTACCATCGTGTGGCCACAGTGTGTTTGGGATTGGCAAAAATCTGCTGTTCTTTACCTTGTCCTCAGTGGGTAAAGACCCATTGGGGCAGGGCATCTACAACAGTCTATGTCCAGCCTTCACCAGTGGGGCAGGAGACTGCAGCTCTTGCACACTTGCCCCAAGCAGGGGTGAAAGATCGGGCTGTGCAAACTGCCCTCCCTCAGACCGAGGGGAGGGAACAACGAGCAGCTGAAGGCGAGAGACTGACAGGTCAGGCGGATCCCCCTCCAAGCAGTTACCAATTACCTGTCAATCAGGGAGAGCATTCTATGAGAGGCTGGGAGCACCAGTCTCTCACCTGGCCCTGACTACAGCTCTTCAGTCTCCAGGATCAAAGCCTTCCCAGTCTGTCGGTGTCACCGGAGATGCCCCACACACGCCTTGATGACCCTGCTGAGTTTCGAATGGACCTGGGAAGTGGGTTGAGTTTTATAAACAGCCCGAATTGGCCTCTTTGTTCCCTTTAATCATTTACCCCAGGACGTTCCCACTCACCCTCAGTCCTGCACGGCAGAAACTTGGAAAAGGACAGGATGCTCTAACCCAATGTCAATTTTGGAAGATTTAGCCAGCCTCATGAGCACAAACTTCACTCTCCTGGAACAAATTGAGCCTATATCCTATCTAACTTTAAGTTCTGTTTTCATCCTGATACCCTTGTGACCTGACAGAGTGTCCTCTACACTCTGTCTTTCACATCGTCTCACATAAATGTGAGGTAGCAACTGTAAGTTGCCTTACAAAATCCTTGTTCTTTAATTAGAGATCCTTCTCATGGCCTAACGCTGTTGGTCTACTGGTCACTCCCACATCAATGGTGCCTAGCTCTTTAGGTGGAACCTTTAAGTTCGAACTCTTTAGCCACAGCCATGGCCACCATGTCCCAACTTCAAATGAGACACTCTATGAAGCATCATTACGTTAAAGGTGCTGTATGATTAGAGGCTGATGTTGTACAGTATAAATGTGTCGCATTCCCCTCACCCCTTTTACCTGAGGTGTGAGGATTGGTTTTAATGTGTAAATATTCATTGATCAGTCGTTGTTCAGAGCAGTTGGCCATGATTCAGTGGAGAGCACACTTGTTCTTAGGCAGTAGATTCTGTGTTCAACTCCCATTGTAGGTACTTGGAGAGTGCATTATGAGCGCTAACACACTGAGCAGAACTGAGAGAGTGCTGCACTGTTAAAGGCACTGAATTGTTTGAACAAGATTGTAAACCAAGGATCATTGCACCTTTTTCAGGTGGATTAAAATGATCCCACAGCCAATCAATGGGCTGGTTTCCTGGTAAACTGGGCAATGTTTCTTTCCTAATTACACTGTTGTTACCTCACTTTTACTAGACCTGAGACGTGTTGGATAACAAACTGTGACCTAAATAAAAATGTAAAAGTCACTTTCCCATTAGTGTGGGTTATGTTCCTAACCTCAAGTTTTTAATTAAAAAGTTCTGTATTCAAATTACTGACTCAAAAATCACTTTTCTAGTCATTGCTCTTGTTAACTTGCTATTCTTACTGCTCATTCTTTCATTTAGTGCTCTTAATAACTAGCTAATGTTTCTAAGTTACTAATGTTTCTAACTTGCTACTTTTACTCACTTAGAAAGCTTTCTCAGGCAGATCTCCCAAACCTTGCTTTTCTCTTGTGGGCCCCTAACTATTTCCCACCACTGCCTGTTCACAGCCTCCCTCCCCGTCTGGTTCACTGCCTCACTCGGCTACCTCACTCCCTCTGATTCTCCACTTCCCTCGCCCTCTGCTTCTCACTCCCCACACTTTGCTCTGCCACTGCTAATCACTCTGCTTCCTCTGATGCATTCTGCGCACTCTCTCCCACACACTGCCCTGTCCTGGTCCTCAATGCTGCTTCTCTGTTAACAGGGGCTGAGAAGTAGCAAGCAGGATGGGAGCGGGAAGGAGGAATGGGAGAGGGGAGTGGAGCTGCGAGAGAATAGGGGAGAAGCAAAGGCATAGAAGATTGGAGGGGATCAGTGAGGGGGACAGGAGAGCAGAGAGGGGAGTGGTGAAGGGAAGGCAAGTGGGAGCGGTGAGTGGGAGCAGCAAGGGATGAGGAGAGCAGAGGAGGACGGCAGAGGAAAGCAATGAGGGGTCAGGAGAGGGAAGTCACAAGGCGGATTCTAGTGGTCAGGGTGTAAGCCAAGGTGGTTGGTGCACTGAGGTTCATATTAATGCAGAAGCAGTAATTTAATACGCATTGAATATATAGTGTGGAAGCAAGCCATTTGGTCCTTAGCTGTTTCTATTTCTCTTCCACATTAGCCTTCTCCCAGCCCTCTCCATCTGACCCGATCAGCATAACTTGCTCTTCATTTCTCTTTATATTTATCCAGCTTCCACTTCAAGCACCGATGGCTATTTGCCTCAATTGCTCCTTGAGAGAGCAAGTTCCACATCTCGGTCAAGCCATTTCTCTTGAATTCCCTACAGATTTGTTAGTTATTTAATATTTATTAGCTCCAGTTTTGGACTCTTGCCACAATTGAAAACATCTCTCCATCTAACCTACAAAAGTTCTGCAGTTTCAAAGGATTTTATTAACTCCCCCCTCAACCTTTTCTCATCTAGATAAATTAGCTTCACCCTATTCAGTCTTCTGATGGTTACAACGACTGAGTACTTGTGTCATCCTTGCAAATCTTTAAAATATTTTCTTCAGTGCCTTTATATTATTTTTGTTACATGGAAACCAGAGTTGTATGTAATGTTCTAAAAAGAGCAATGGACATTGTTGTCAGGCCTGTCTTCATCTCTGGATGAGTAGACAGGTTCAATCTTGTTTTTTCATGCTCCATAAAAGCAAAATAGATGAGAACGACGATGAGTCATCTGTTCCTTTGATCTTGTTCTACTGTTTAACAAGATTGGGGCTAATCTGGTATCTCTTCACCACCAACCACCCCACCCTGGTGTTACCCCTGCTATTTCATGAGGATGGATTTTCATTTTTTTTTTTCCACAGCTCCCCCTCGATGTCTTCAACAACTACTTCAGCCTTGGATTTGATGCCCATGTGACTCTTGAGTTTCATGAGTCCCGAGGTATGTTATGATGGGAATCACTCCTGCACCCATCAGGTCAGTTTGTATTTGATCCCACAGTAGTCTCACTGCAAATCCTCTTCACTACCTTGGAAGGTCTCCCTCACGCATACAGAAGCCTTCATTGTAAATGGTGTTGCCACAGTAAAGAGGACTCCGTGTCTGTTTGGTGTGACTTCAGGTTTGGCTGTGGCCCCCATGTGGGTGTAAGGGTGAGCCTCTGTCAGGCCACACCGTGATATGTCACATTGGATTTGCACTGTCCTACCTAGGAGCCTGGTTGCCCGTGCTCTGAAGTGGTTTGTAAAGAAGGCATGCCCATTGCTATCAGCTCAAAGCAACACGAGAGCAGTACATTGTGGCCTTGGCTGCTTCCCCAAGTATTGTCCCTCAGTGGTTTTTGCTCATTCTTTTTGGTTTTTACATGTTGGTGACTTGTTCCATTTGCTCCTTGTTAGCACGAAAGAGCTGCAGAAGCACCGCTGCCTTGCTCCAAATAAGACAGAGGTCCTCACACCCAGTGTCTACATACATGAGATAACTTGTTGCTCATTCAACACCAAATTTCTGCACACCAACGATCTCCTAACTGGCCAACTAAAACTATGACTGTCGTCCGGTTTGAAATCCAAACAATGCTCACGATACGTAGTTTGATTAACTGTCAACTTAACATAAAAGATTTAGATGTCCTCAAGCTCAATACTAAATCAGTTCTGAAAGAAGAAGGACATTTATTTTTAACTTAATACGGAGATTGATAGCTCGTGTAGCAGTAAATGGGGGATGATGGCTAGACTCCATGCTGAGTGATTTGTATTTCAGTTTAATTGTTAGCTGTCTCTGATACTCAATTTCCTGTTCCAGAGGCCAAGCCAGAGAAATTTAACAGTCGCTTTAGAAACAAAATGTTCTACGCTGGGGTATGTAGCAATAACCATTTACGGTAAGCCTTTGGCTATTGCATTTATGTCACGTTTGGCGGATGCCAGAAACCCAGGCTTAATTAGCAATGAAACATTTTGCTGCACTGGTTAAGCGTGGTAATGCTCAGCAGGAGATACTATGCTTCCATGATTTATTTTTAAAATGAAACGATTTGCCACCAGTGCAGAGTTATAGGAAACATTAGAATGGTGCCTTCCAAAACAGAAATTGGTGAAAACACTGAGGTCAGGAACCAATAAGGGGAAGCGGGGAGAGACAGAGAGAGATCACGCACGCCTATGTTAATCACCAACTAGAGAGAGGGATACAGCCACAGTAAATGCCTCCAGTTCACCTTCTTAGAACAGAATATTAGAGCTTTCACAGTTTTTGAAGCGAGTTGAACTGGTGAGAGGGGTGTGGAAGAATGGGATGTGTCAAAAAAAAACATCAAAAGGGAAAGTTTGGTGAGTGGGTGGCACACGGGAGCGACTGACAAAAGAGTTGCAAGGACCAGATAAAAGGAGATGATCACTGGAAGAAGTGTAGATGTTTACAGCAGGATAGTAAAGTGAGGGATGGAGAGGAGAAGCAGGTGAAATATTTTACATGTGGCGTGTAATTCATGGAAGATTAAACTTCTGTTGATGGGCTGCTTAACAAGTGTGCACATGTGGTGGTGCCCTGTGCCATGCTGTCTGCTGGTGAAATGTGCCCAGTGTTTGTTTCTTCAAGGTATCAGTCTGAGGAGTTGGCATTGGGTCCTGGGGAGCAAGGACAAGATGGAAGTGAGAAAGGAAAATTACTACATTCAGTCACTTTTGCTCATTGGTAACAGCTGAAATGATGTCATTTCAGGCTTGAGACCAAGGTTCCCTCCTGTGTACTCCGGAGATTGATGTGGACCATTGAGGAGATGGCTCAGGATTGGGAATAACACATCTTAAATGTGCTTTATTCATCAAGTTCTGCGTTGGACGTTTCCTTGATTCTTTGGGTGTAACAATGACCCCTGCGTTTTCTTTCAGTGTTGCTCGCCCTGTGTAACTGTGTCACCCTCTCTCTTGTGTTCTTCAGACGGCATTTTCAGATTTCTTAATGCGAAGCTCCAAAGATTTGGCCAAACACATCAAAGTGGTGGTAAGTACACATACGCTATCTGGAATCTGTAATACCCAAGGTCATGCGTTACATTCCTCAGGGTCATTCTTCACTTTGTGTCATGTTTAACATCCTGTGTGAGACCATTCCCTGTCAGTAACCTATCAGGCCTTGTTTTATATGCCAAATGATCTGTCAATCCCTGTTTCACGTTCCTTTTAGGTTGTCACTCCCTGTTTTGCATTCCTTTCAAATTGTCTAGCCAACTTTCGTATTCCCAGGAACCTGTGATGTTCTCAGTCAATGAAATCTGTGTTTAGAAAGAGGCTATTCAGTCTCTACAACCTGTTCCATTATTCAGTTTGATCAAGTTTGTTGCTTAACTCAATCAATCTTGGTTCTGAAGTATCCTTGTCTAACAAAGATCTGTGAATCTCTATTTTGTTTTAATTCATTCAATCTTAACAGAGTTTTGAAGAGAGAAAGTTCTGGATTGCCAGTGCTCTTTATCTGAACAGTTGCTTTTTAACTTGATCAAAAAGTTAAAACTCTTAAATTGGAGTAAGGCCAATTTTGATGGTATTAGGCAGGCACTTTCAAAAGTTGATTAGGGGGTGCTGTTCATAGGTAATGGGATGGTTGGAAACTGGGAGGCCTTCAGAGGTGTGTTCAGAGACAGTATGTGTGAATGGCAAGGCTAATAGGTGTACGGAATGCTGTATGACTAGGAAAATTGAGGCTCTGGTCAAGAAAACGTGGAGGTTCTGGATTAGTGGTGCTGGAAGAGCACAGCAGTTCAGGCAGCATTCAAGGAGCTTTAAAATCGACGTTTCGGGCAAAAACCGATGAAGGGCTTTTGCCCAAAACGTCGATTTCAAAGCTCCTTGGATGCTGCCTGAACTGCTGTGCTCTTCCAGCACCACTAATCCAGAATCTGGTTTCCAGCATCTGCAGTCATTGTTTTTACCTAAGAAAACGTGGAGGCATGTGTCAGGTATAGACAGTAGCATTGAGTGAATCCCTAGACAATTATAAGGCGTATATTTCAGCGGGAAATCAGGAGGGCAAAAAAGGGACATAGTTTTCGCAAATAGGGTTAAGGAAAATCCAAACTGAAAATACAAATACATTAAGGGCAAAAAGAGTGACTCGGGAGAGAATAGAGCCCCTGTTTTGCATCAATATTTACTGTGGGGAAGGACATGAAGCCAGGGAGTTTGAGGAAATACAGAGGAACCAATGATTATCCAAATACCAATGATCTGAATATCAGATTCTCCGAAGAAGATCTTAAGGTCCCGATAGAAACATTACATCAACGAGGTGTTACCAACACTGATCGCGTCTTTTGTTTACAATGATTAATAATGAACTTGGCTTATTGAAATGCTGCCGAGAGCAGTCCTGGACATCGATGGGAGCCTAGGTACCGTCTCCAAATACTGACCGCCCGCCCTCTCTCTCTCTTTCTCTCTCTCTCCCCACACTTTCCCTGGAGTTCTACACGGGTGTACGTGAAACCACCCTTCCCCAGATAATCTCTCCAGTATTGTTCTGTACAGGGCAAAGCTGGAACTTGTTTGAAAGGGATGTGGGGTTTCGATGGGGTTGTGGGGGTGGATGGGGGGGTGGGAGTGACGGGGGTTCGCGTGCGGTGTGCTGCTGTCTAGTTTCCTGAATGGGGAGCAGACTTAGTAAGTGCTCGCTGTGCCAATCCCATTGAACTGATGGGGGTGGGTGGGAGGCTTCAGCAATGCTACAGGTCCCTTACACACAAGTGTGTGTCTGCTCAGAAACAAACCCTGAGACAGAGAGAGGGAGTAAAGCAGGCAGAGCGAGGACAAAGGAAACTTCAGAAAACTCCGAACCCCAGAGGAGAGGCATTAAATCAATTAACTGACTAATCAATTATCTGAACAAAATAGTGCCCGCCCATCTCGTTTGGATAATTGAGGTTCCTCTGTAAATGGTGATGTCTTGAAAAGTGTCCATGTTGCAGAGGTGGTGTTCCTGGGGGTCTTAGATCGCACAAAAGTAAATTAATCCCCAGGATCTGATCATGTGTATCTCAGAACATTGTGGGAAGCTAGGGAGGAGATTGCTGGGCCCCTTACTGAGATATTTGTATTGTCGACAGCCATAGGTGAGGTGCCAGAAGACTGAAGGGTGGTTAATGTAGTGCCATTATTTAAGAAAGGCTATAAGGAAAAGCCAGAGAACTATAGACCGGTGAGTCATTGGTGGGTAAGTTGTTGGAGGAGATTTTGAGGGACAGGATTTATATGCATTTGGGAAGGCAAGGACTCATGAGGGATAGTCAACATGGTTTGTGTGTGGGAAATCATGTTTTACTAACTTGATTGAATCTTTTGAAGAGGTGACAAAGAAGATTGATGAAGGCTTAGGAATAGATGTTGTCCAAATGGACTTCGAAGCATTCAGTAAGGTTCTGCATGGTAGATTGGTTAGCAAGGCTAGATCACGTGGAATTTAGGGGAAGCTAGCCAATTGGATACAAAATTGGCTTGAAGATAGGAGACTGAGGGTGGGAGGTTGACGATTGCTTTTTGGACTGAAGGCCTATGACCAGTGGTGTGCCACAAGGCTCGGTGCTGGGTCCACTGCTTTTTGTCCTTTATATAAATGATTTAAATATGATTGATTTATTATTGCCACATATACCAAAATAAAGTGAAAAAGTGTTGTTTTGCATGCTATGCAGGCAGATCGTACCATACAGGTTAGCAGAACTGAATGCAGACTGGTGTTACAGCTGCAGAGAGACAGATGCGAATTAGCACTTGAGAGGTCTGTTCAAAAGTCTGATAACAGCAAGGAAGAAGCTGTTCTTGAATCTATTCGTATATGCATTAGTTATGAGGTGTGGTTAGTACGTTTGCAGATGACACCAAAATAGGTGGTGCCATGGACAGTAAGGAAGACTATCCCAGAGTACAATGGGACCTTGATCAGATGGACCAATGGGCCCAGGAGTGGCAGGTGGAGTTTAATTTAGATAAATGTGAGCTGTTGCATTTTGGTAAGGCAAACCAGGATAGGACTTGTACAGTTAAAGATAGATCTCTGACAAACAGAGATCTAGGGGTGCAGGTTCATAGTTCCTTCAAAGTGGAGTCTCAGGTAGACCGGGTGGTGAAGAAGGCATTTACAACACTTGCCTTCATTGCCCAGTATATTGAGTATTGGAGTTCGGAATTAGAAGAAGAATTAAAGTCCCTACAGTGTGAAAACAGGCCCTTCGGCTCAACAAGTCCACACCGACCCTCTGAAGAGTCTCCCACCCAGACCCATTACCCTACCCTATTACTCTCTACATTTCCTCTGACTAATGCATCTACCACACATCTCTGGACACTCTGGGCAGTTCAACTTGGCCGATATAAACCTGCACATCCTTGGACTAAGTCGTGTTGCGGCTGTACAGGACATCTGTGAGGCCATTTTTAGAATATTTGCATTCAATTCTGCTCTTTCTGCTACAGGAAAATATTTGTGGATGGGTGCAGAAAAGATTTACAAGGGTTGGAGGATTTGAGCTGTAAGGAGAGGCTGAATAGGCTGGGGCTGTTTTTCGGTGGAGCGTCAAAGGCTGAGGGGTGACCTCGTAGAAGTTTATAAAATCTTGAAAGGCACGAATAGGGTGACTAGCCAAGGTTCTTTCCCCAGCGTATGGGAGTCCAAAACTAGACGGCATAGGTTTGAGGGGAATGAATTAAAAAGGACTTGAGGAGCAACTTTCTCATGCAGAGTGGTGCATACATTATGTGAGCTACCAAAGGAGATGGTTGGGGCTGGTACAATTACAACATATAAAAGGAATCTGGATGGGTACATGAACAGCAAGGGTTTAGAGGGATATTTCAAAATATTGCCTTGGTGGTTTCTCTATCAGAATTAATCAATCCTCCCTTCTTGGCAGTAATCCTGAACCTGCTAGTGCGTATGTTCAAACTGCTGTATCTTCTGCCTAATGAAAGAGGTTCTAGGAGAGCGTTACTGGGGTGTGGTGGTCTTTGATGATGTTGACAGCCTTTCCGTGGCCACGAGCTGTTTAAATGCAGTTCGTGGACGAAAAGTTGGTTTCCTTGATAATCGGGGCTATGTACATTATCCTCTGTAGTTTCTTACGGGCAGCACGATGGCACAGTGGTTAGCACTGCTACCTCACAGCGCCGGAGACCCGGGTTCAATTCCCGCCTCAGTTTGCAAATTGTCTGCGTGAATTTCCTCCCACAGTCCAAAAATGTGCAGGTTAGGTGAATTGGCCATGCTAAATTACACCATAGTGTTCGGTGAAGGGTTATTGTTAGGGAATGGGTCTGCGTGGGTTGCGCTTCGGTGGGTTGGTGTGGACTTGTTGGGCTGAAGGGCCTGTTTCCACACTGTAAGTAATCTAATCTAAATTTCATCATCACTTGAAAACTTATTCCACTAACTTTCTCTATGCCCGCTTGAAGTTCTACACTGTCCTTGTCACAGCTGACATTGGTTACATGTTTCCAATCCACAACTTATGAAAAAATACCTTTCCAAGGTCCAGGTAATTAATTTTTATCAGGAAAAACCGAGGTCCTAACACTGGGTCAGTGGAGAATTCCACTGCAAACCTTCCGATAGCCTAAAGAGAATCAGTAAACCAAAGAGCTCGGTTTCTTGTCACTCAGTCACTTTCATATTGATGTTGCTCCTGCCCCTTTGATTGCATGTGACCTAACTTTGTTAAGTCTGGGTGGTGCCCTATCAGATGTTTTTCTGAAAGTCCATGTACATCCAGGTCAGCAGCATTTCCCACACCGATGCTCAGTTGCTTTGAGAAAAAAACTCAAGCAAGTTAGCGAACAGTATTTTAACCAACATTCTCAGGTGATATTAAACAGCTGTAAGCAGGTAGGAGTAGAACCCAGACCTCCTGGCTCAGAGGTCAGGACACTCCAATTGAACCAAATGAGCTTTTTCTGCAAGTTAGCAGAACACAATTTGTCTTTAACAGATACATGCTGGCTTTTATTATTTAATTACCCTGCATTTACCCCAGTGGATATTAATTTTGTTCCAAATTACATGTTTCTAGAAGCTTCTTCACCGTTGAAGTGAAACTAATTGACTTGTAGTTGCTGAGCTTATTTTTACACCTTTTTTGACTAACTGTGCTGCATTCAATGAAGGTGTAGAGTCTGGAACCACCCCTGAATTGAAGGAAGATAGGAAAATTGTAAACCAGTTCCTCCTTAATATCCACCTTCAGTTGCTTCAATATATTTAGATTACTTCATCTGATTTTATTGTTTGCAATTTTAAGTATGGACAGCTTGTTATACACCATCTTCTTATCAATTATAAAGCCTGCTGGTGTCTAAATTACCTCCTCTTTCACTTTGTACACTACCTTAACCAATCTATTTTCATTTTTAGTGTCTTTATTACTTCACACCTTACTTTCCTACTGATCTTTGAGTCACGAGCAAATTTAGCAACTGCATCTTTGATGCCTTTATCCAAGTCATTCATATAAATTGTAAAAAGTTAATGCTCCAGCTCTGATCTGACCCACTTATAAATGCTCTCTATTTCCTGTTAATCAACCAATCTTGTGTCTTTGTGAATGTTACCTTTTATAACATGAGTTTTTATTTTCTACAATAGTCCTTTGATGTGGCATCTGAGCAGATGTCTTCTGGAAAGCAACATATGGTATATCCACTGGCTCCCCTTTGTTCACGGCACTTGTTACCTCCTCAAAGAGCTCCAATAAATGGTTAAACTGAAGACCCCTCTGTATATCAAGGATTCTGTCATTTATTGTATACTTTATTCTTGCATTGACCACTCAAAATGCATTACCCCACACTTATCTAGATCAAACTCCAAATGTCATTTCTCCACTCAACTTTCCATCTGATCCATGTCCTGCTTTCTCCTTAGACAACATTCCTCACTATCCAATATTCATGTCACCTGCAAACTTAGTAATCAGACCACCTTCATTTGCATCCAAATCATTTATATATACTACAACCAACCTCTGGTCACAGACCTCCAGTCAGAAAGACACCTCTCCGCAATACTCAACTGTCTTCTATGACCAAGCCCAAACTAATTTTGTAAATAACTTGTCAACTCGCCATGGATCCCATGTGACTTAATCTTCTGAAGCAGGCTACCATGAGGGACCTTGTCAAATACTTTAGCAAACTCCATGGAGATTTCATTCATTGTCCTACCCTCCTCAGTCACCTTTGTCACTTCCTCAAAAACTCAATCAAATTTGTGAGACAAGACCTTTCCCACGCAATAGCCATGCTGCCTATCCCAATAAGTCCACTCTTTTCCAAATGCAGTTAATTCCTATCCCTAACAATCTTCTGCAATAATCTTCCAAGCATGGATGCATATCCTGAGGGAATGTGGGAAAAGTCTGTAAAACAGGTTCAGAAGATTATAACTGCATGTTTAAATTAATGTTTAAGTACAATCCCAGTTTAAGCAGTAGGTAAAATTGGTTAATAACTGCGTTGTTACCAAGCATGAGGATGGGGGGGGGAATGGGAGTTGTGGTACTGTTGAAAACCACTGTAATAGGCATTTTAGGTTTCACTGAGGAAAGGCTGAATGGTGTCACAATCAGATGCTTTAGTCAAAAAAAATTGTAGTCCTTTAAGCTAGTTCGCATTTCTTACATTTCTCCTGCTCCTCTGTTTACAGTGTGATGGGACAGACCTGACCTCGAAAATTCAAGACCTAAAGCTTCAGTGCATTGTATTTCTGAACATTCCAAGGTAGGGTTCTTAATAACAAAACTCCAATCTGCTAAACTACCAAGTGAGTAGAATGTGAAGATGTTGCCAGTCAGCGAGTCAACTGAATGATACCTAGATCCTTTTTCCCATTTCTCCTCACTCCCCTTCAGGGCATTAAGGTTTCTGGTGTTCAGTATTCCACGTTGCTTTGCAGGGATTGTGTGTTAGTTGAAAGGCCTGTTTTGCATAATAGCCTCGAATGATCAGCAGTTGTAAGAGGGTCATGCTATTCACACCAGGCAGAATCTGCAAACACTAGTCTGCTTGGGCAACTGACACCAACAGGCAATTGAGTGAATGACAATGAATGAGCAGAGTTTCACATCAAGTAGTGATAATTTAGGAACAGGCTATGACAGCTACATTTCTGCTGACAGTCAATGTTGTCACCAAGGGTCAGATGAATTTATTGTCAGGCTCATTGTCTTAGGATACAGCACTGGATGTTTTAGGAAAATTGTGGTGTTCTCCTTTTGATACAGTTTTCTGTTGTTTTTGGGCTTCCTGTTCTCTCTGGTGTACCACCTGACCACCTCTTAGTAGCTTCATTTATCATTTACCATATACCACCTTTTAATCTCTCACTATACCATACAGCTCTCTACCTGAATGAACTGTCTGCTGGAGACTTGATTAGTTCACCACCTTCACTAGCCACTAGAAGGAGAGCAGATCAGGGTGGCTTTACATTGAATATTTTGTCACCCACCTCATAGTGAAGCCTTTGGCTTGTCCTTGGCACTATCCTGCAAAGCTGGTCAGGTGAGGTTGACGCAAGGATTCTACAGAGGGATATGTGCAGGTTAACCAAGTTGGCAAATGGCAGATGGAATGAAATGTGGGAGAAATGAGGTGATGAACTTTGGCAGGGAGATTAGAGGAGGAGAATATTATTTAATTGGGGAAAGACTGCAGAAAGCTCGGAATAGAGGGATTTGGGAGTCTCTGCATCTACCCGATGATGTGCAAGTATTAGGTAAGGCAAATGGAATGTCAGTCTTTATTTCAAAGGGACTGGGTTATAAAAGAAGGGAAGCTTTACTGAAGCTATACAAGGCTCATCTGGAATACTGTGAGTAGTTTTGGGCCCCTTATCTGAGGTAAAATAAACACAGGCAGTTCAGAAAACGTTCACTTGGCTGAGAAGTAGCTAAGTCGGCAGGGCATGTGCACTTTTGAAATTTAGAAAAGTGGGAGGTGATCTTATTGAAATAATACAGGATTCTTCTGGACTTGGGGCAAAGTTGTTTCCCCTTGTGGGAGGGTCGAAGGCCAGAGGGCAGAACCTTAGAATAAAAGTTTGCCTGTTTAAGACAGATGTGGAGTTTTTTTTCTCTTAAAAAGGGTAGTGAATCTGTCATACCTTACCCACAGGGGGCTGTCAGGGCTGGGGGATTAAGTAGATTTGAGGCTGAGAGAGACAAATTTTTAATCGGTAACAGAATCAATGGTTTGGGGAGAAAGACAGAAAATGGAGTTGAGGATTCAATGTACCGAATGGCCTATGTCTCATTCTATATCTTAAAGGTTTTCTGGTCTAAGGAAGCGGCTCACCTTTTCAATGAGCAACAACAGCTGGTCCAACCAGCAAAGTCCATTTTTCATGAATGAATGACAAAAAAAAGCCACTGATTTCTGTTTTTTTAAAAAAAAATGTTTTTCCTCACTACGCCCCACTTGCTCCCGAAAATGAAACAGATGGCACACGCCGTGCTGAAGATAAATGTCTTCCATTGGGCCACAGCCACCTTTGCGAAAGGGATTAGCAGCAATGTACTCTGGCCAGTTCTGCTCTCGTTCATTTGGAATTTCTCCTGTTTAAGTTTAACAGTTATTTCCAATCCAGTTCATCCCTCTCAAACTGCCAAAATCTACAATGTAATGGCCACTGTTTCTGAGGGGGTATTTTACTCTGAGACCATTTATTAAACCTGCACATCACCAGATCTAAAATGGCCTGATCAGTGAACTTGAACCACAGTAGTCCACTTGCTTAGGTAACCTTAATGCCATTAAGGAGGGGGTCCCAGTATTTTGACCCAGCAACAATGTGTCAAGGAACCATGATGTTTTCCAATTCAGGATGGTGAGGGACTTGGAGAAGCATTTGCAGATGATGTTTCCATGTATCAGTTGCCCTTGTCCTTAGAGGTGGTTATGGGTTTGGAAGGTGTTGTTTAAAGAGTAGTGGTGAATTCCCACAGCGATTCTTTTAGGAGATACACACTTCTGCTACTAAGCATTGGTGGAGGAAGGAGTGAATGTTTTTGGATGTGCCATTCAAGGGTGTTGCTTTGTCAAGTATGTTTTCAAGCTTCTTGAACATTATTGCTTTATCCTGGCTGCTTTATCCTGAATGGTATTAAGTTTCTTGTGTGTTGTTGGAGTGCACTCTTCCAGGTAAGTGGGGAGTATTCCATCATAATTCTGACTTGTGTCTTATAGATGAGGGATAGATTTTGGGGTGTCAAGAGATGAGTTGCAAGCTGCAGGATTGCTCGCGTCTGATCTGCTCTTGTAGTCACTATCAAGATGGCTACTCCAGTCCCAGTCAATGGTAACTCCCAGGCAGTTGAGAGTGGGGGAATTCAGTGATGGCAATGCCCTTGAATGTCAAGGAGTGATGGTTAGGTTATCTGTTGTTACAGATTATTGTTGCCCGGCACTTGTGTGGCGTGAGTTTTACTTGCCACTTGTCAACCCAAGTCTGGATATTGTCCAGATCTTATTGCATTTGAACATGGACTGCTTCAGTATCTAAGGAGTCATGAATGGTGCTGAATATTGTGCAATCATTGGTGAACATCCCCACTACTGACCTCATGGTGGAGGAAAGGTCATTGATGAAGCAGCTGAAGATGTTTGGGCCTAGGATACTACCCTAAGGAACTCCTGCAGAGATGTCCTGGAGCTGAAATGGCTGACCTCCAACAACCACAACCATCTTCCTATGTTCCAGTTTTGACTCCAACCAGCAGAGTTTGCTCCCTGATTCCCATTGACTCCAGTTTTGCTAGGGCTCCTTGATGCCACACTCCATCAAATTCAGCTTTGATGTCCAAGGCTGTCACTCTCAGTCTCACCTCACCTCTCCAAGTTAACCTCCTCCATCTTTGTTTGAACCAAGACTGTAATGAGGTCAGGAGCTGAGTGGCCCTGGCAGAACCCAAAGTGAGCAGGTTATTGCTGAGCAGGTGCTGCTTGATAGCACTGTTGATAACACCTTCCTTCACTTTACTGATGATCGAGAGTAGACTGATGAGGTACTCATTGGCCGGGTTGGATTTGTCCTGCTTTTAGTGTACAGGGCAAACCTGGGCAATTTCCACATTGTTGGGTAGATGCCAATGTTGTAACTCTACTAGAAGAGAATGGCTCAGTGCCTAGCACGTTCTGGAGCACAAGTCTTCAGTACTATTGCCATGATGTTGTTAGGGCCCATAGCTATTGCAGTGTCGCCAACTGTTTCTTGATATCATGTGGAGTGAATCAAATTGGCTAAAGACTGGAATCTACAATGCTGGGGACCACTGGAGGAGACTGAGCTGAATAATCCAGTCAACACTTCTGGCTGAAGATTGTGACTAATGTTTCAGGCTTATTGTCTGCACTGAGGTGCTGGGCTCTTCCATCATTGCGGGGTATTTGTGATACACTTCCTTCAGTGAGTTGTTTAATTGTACGCCACCATTCATGACTGGATGTGGAAGCTATGTCTGATCTGATCTGTTGTTTGTGAGATCACTTAGTTCTGTCAATGGCATGTTGCTTCTACTATTTGACATGCTAATATTTCTAGCATCTCCTCATTTTTAGGTATGCCTGGTCCTGCTCCTGGCATGCCCTCCTGCACTCTCCATTGAGCTAGCATTGATCCCCTGGTTTCATGGTAATGGTAGAGTGGGAGATATGTCGAGCCATGAGATTGCAGATTGTGTTGGAGTACGATAGTTGTGGCTGCTTATAGCCCACAGCGCCTCATAGAGGTACAGTCTTGCATTGCTAGGTCTATTCAAAGTCCATCCCGCTAGTTGTGCTGGAAATGTGTAGCAACTGAGCCAGTCTTGGCTGTTCTGCTGTTAACTGTTGGAGGAATTTAGATCTCAACAGGGCTAGGAGCAGGGACCCCATCCTCTCCTTGGTCTGTGAAGTGGGATATAACTCAATCAAAATGCAAGAGGAGCAGATTAGGATAACTGGGGAAAACCATAGAATCCCTACAGTGGCGATAGAGGCTATTCATCCCATTGAGTCTGCACTGACCTTTTGAAGAGCATCCCACCCAAACTCCAAAGACAGGGTGAAGCAGAAGGAGGGAGCCATGCCTGTTTAGGGTGAGTAAGATCATGTTGGTCAAGGCACATTTTTTAATTGAACTGTTAATAATTGAGTTTACTGGACCTCTGAATGTCAGGGGTCTGAGAAAATAACAAGTATTAGTCTGCTGAACTCCCTTGGCCAGTGGGTATTCCAGAGATGTTAGTCCTTCCTCTTGACTGTATTCTCCATGTGCACTCACACTTGTTTTCTCAGTTTATCCATCTGCCCCTCATCCAGGGGTAGAAGCAACTATCTGGAAAGATTTTCTAAAACTCCTAGCTAATTGAATTAATCATTTGAATTTAGCCAGGATGAAGAGATTTGCAGTTTCCTGGCATTGTCTTCTCAGAAGCACAGGAATGAGCCAAATTTGAATTCCTGCAGAGTCCATCTGTAGGTGATGGTTATATGTCCCTTTCCTGACCCATAAATGACATCTTTGTTATTTCTACAGCCCTTCCCCTTTCCTTGATTGATGGAAAGAAGAAGAGAGCAAAACAAGCGTGCTTTGTGGAAAAGGGCATGTTTCTCTTCAAATACGTAACTCAAGATGTGTAACGTCATATCCAAAAGACTACCTCTCGCCCCCTATTTCTGATTCCTCACTGTCCAAGATTCCAGTATACTGACTAATAGGATTGAAGTTGTTAAATGCTTCATAAAATGCTTCAATTGCTCTGGAAAGAGTTCAGAGGGAGCTTCATTGAATCAGGCATTTTTATTTAATTGTTATTTTTGACAGCAACTAAGTAATCAACAGCGACAACTTGTATTTTATATAGTGCCTTCTGCATAATATGGCGTATCCAGGTACTTCACAGGCAACTGATAAATCAACACATGATGCTGAATCACAGATGGCAGTATTAAGTCAAAACCTTTGCTCAAAGATTTTGGATTTAAGGAAAATCTTAAAGGAGCTAAGTGATGTTATGCGAGGGCATTCCAGAGCTTACGGTGTAAGCAGCTGAAGGCAGAGTCACCAATGATGGAGCGGTTAAAATCACAGATGCTCAAGAGGCCAGAATTAGATGAGTGCAGATATCTCAGACGCTTGTGTACTTGGAGGAGATTGCTAAGGTTAGGAAGGGTAGAAAGATTTGAAAGTAAGGGTGAGAATTTTAAAGTTGAGCCTCTGCATGTCAGTGAGTACAGGAGTGATCATTGAACAGGACTTGGATTAGTAAAGACGTGGGTGGCAGATTTTTGCATAAATGCAGGAAAAGGTATGGGAATATTGATGTGAGAGAAGTGTGTTAGAATGGTCAAGTCTCAAGGTAATAAAGGAATGAGTGAGGGTTTCAGCAAAGTTGAGCTGAGACAGGGACTACATTGGATGATGTTATGGGGGTGGAATGTTGGCAGAGATATGAGGCTGGAAGTTCATTTTAGCATCAGCTATAACATTAAGGTTGTGAACAGAGTGGTTTTATCTCAGACTGTTGCCAGGAAGAAACCCAGAGTTGGTGACTCAAATAGAATTTGGAGGACCAAAAGCAGTGGCTTCAGTCTTCCCAATATTTAATTGAGGGAATATTTTTCTCATCCAGTACTGGATGCCTGAGAGTTCAGCCGCATTTGTGGAGTCATAGAGACGTACAGCACAGAAACAGACCCTTCGGTCCAACTCATCCATGCTGACCAGATAGCCCAAATTAATTTAGTCCCATTTGCCTTATTCATATACCCATCCAGATGCCTTTTTAATGTTGAAATTGTGCAAGCCTCTATCACTTCCTTTGGCACCCCCTTTTAAATCTTTCCCCACACACCTTCAACTTATACCCTCTAGTTTTGAATTCCCAAGAGGCCGGAATTAGATGAGTGCAGATATCTCAGACACTTGTGTACTTGGAGGAGATTGCTAAGGTTAGGAAGGGTAGAAAGATTTGAAAGTAAGGGTGAGAATTTTAAAGTTGAGCTATTCACCCTATTTATACCCCTCATGATTTTATAAACCTCTATAAGGTCACCCCTCAGCCTCCAACACTCCAGGGAAGATAGCCCTAGCCTATTTAGCCTGTCCCTACAGTTCAAATGCTCCAACCCTGACAGCATCCTTGTAAATTTTTTTCTGAATCCTTTCAAGTTTAATAACATCTTTCCTATGTCAGGAAGACCAGAATTAAATGCAGTATTCCAAAAATGGCCTAACCAATATCCTGTACAGCTGCAACATGACCTCCCAACTCCTTTACTCAATGCATTGACCAACAAAGGCTAGAATACCAAACACTGCCTTCACTTCCCTATCTACCTGTGATTCGACTTTCGAGGAGCTATGAACATGCACCCCAAGGGTCTGTTTTGTTCGCCAACGTTCCCCAGGACCTTATCATTAAGCGTATGTGTCCTGCCCTGATTTGCCACATCAAAGTGCAGTACTTCACATTTATCTAAATTAAATTCCATCTGCCACACATTGTCGCATTTGCCCATCTGATCAAGGTCCCATTGATCTCTAAGGTAACTTTCTTATATGTCCACTGCACTGCCAATTTTGTTGTCATCTGTAAACTTAATAACCAATAGAACAAGGTGTTGGCAATGTACGTGTGAAAACCAATGCTTTTCTGTTTAATCATGTTGGCAAGGGGTAGTATGTAGTTGAGAAAAAGAAAGGGATGAGGGATGCCAGAGATAACATTGCAAGAGTAAAAAGAGAAGCCACTGCAAGTAGACTGGGATCGGGAGAGAGCAGACCCTCCCAGCGGACAACAGTGGGAATGGGTAGAGCTAAATCCATTTTAAAAAAAACTGCAGGTTAAGAAGGATAGGAGAGAAACTTTACCTTCATCCCAGTCGTGCAGGTTGTAACTAGTGACTTCGAAAAGAGCCAATTTGGCACAGGGGCAAGGAAGAAATCTGATTGGAAAGGTTTGTGTAATTCCAGGAAACGTCATCAAAGATTTGAGAGGTAAAAATGTGTCTAAGGACTCTAGAGAAGTTAGGGAGGCTGACAAGTGGACTGTAGTTTGCAAGGACAGTGGGATTGATGTTTTAAGAAGAGGGGTAATGACAAGAGATTTAGAGAAGAGAAGGGATATAGCCGATAAGAAAACTATTAACAATATTGATCAACATGGGTCTAGGATGGAATCGAAAACAGAAATTGCTGGGAAGTCTAAGCAAGTCTGCAGCATCTGTGGAGAGAAATCAGAGTTAATCTTTCAGGTCCAGTAACCTCCTTCAGAACTGTCCCTCTGGTCTAGCTTGGAATGTTTGGTGATTATCAGTTTTTAGTAGGAATAGGGCCACTGGAACAGGAAGTGAGTCTTATGGACAGGGTGAGCTCAGAAAAGCCACAAGGACAGATGGGTGAGAAACAGAATGAGTAAGGTACCTATAGAGGAAGTTTGACTAGGTAGGCTATTGGAAATGAGCAAAACATCAAAGGAAACTGATCAGACGGTCTCTATCTTGGTGACAAAGAAATTCATGAGCTCCTCACACTTCTGGAGATGAAGTTGGAAGAACTGGGTGAGGGGTTTAAGTAGCCAGCTTTGCAAATGAGAGAAGAAGCCTGGATGATCCTGAAATTGTAAGCTGCTTTAGCAGGTGAGAATAAGGCTCAGCAGTGTCCAACCATATCTCATGGTTTGAGCAGACGCCCACCAAATCTTTTCAAGTCTTTGTTCTGTGGACTTAAGGAAGCAGCATTAGGGGGCCGTACTAAGAGAATAACCTGGATAAGAGAGAATAACTGCCTTATCCAGAACAAAAACATCAAAGGTGGAGGTTAGGAGCCTATTCAGTAAACCACTAGCTGCAGAAATATTGTAAATGGACGGTCAGAAGTTTTCTCAGTTTCTCAGGAATCGAGACAGAGAGGTAAGATTGGGATGTGGGGGAGAATGACACAGAGAAGTGATCAAAAATAGCTTTATCTGAGGTAGATGTGATGGGACAGGCAATACCACATGGGATGGCCGTGAATATCTCAGAATTACCGAAGTGTTGTGGTTGGGGGTGGAGTTTACATGGAGGGAGACATTTTGATGGAAGGGCAGTGAACTCAGAGGAGAGACAACATGACATATTGAGCTCGGGGTTCAAATGTCCCAGGATGAGTGGAGAGTGCAGAGGCTGAGAGAGTAGTGAAAATATCAGGTGAGAAACTTGTCTGGGTGGGTAGAGAATGATGATCTTGAGTGGGTGGTGAGAGGCTTAGAATAAGCTGAGATGTTCAAAGGAGGGAATCTGGCCAAGATGTAATCTGGTGATAAGCAAGCACACCGTTACCATGATGTTAAAAATCACACAACACCAGGTTATGGTCCAACAGGTTTAATTGGAAGCACTAGTTTTCAGAGCGCCGCTCCTTCATCAGGTGTTTTTCATCAGACAACCACCTGGTGAAGGAGCAGCGCTCCGAAAGCTAGTGCTTTCAATTAAACCTGTTGGACTATAACCTGGTGTTGTGTGATTTTTAACTTTGTACACCCCAGTCCAACACTGGCATCTCCATATCATCATTACCATGACAGTCTTGTCAGGGAAAGTGGAGGAAGATAGAGTCGGACCGGAGACTTTGTCAAGATGTCATCCCACCTCAGTCAGGTCTGATAAAGGCCATCACGTCAATGCAATCTTGGCTACACCTTGTTCACATGTGAAGGGACCTTAAGGAGAAAAACGTACCAAGGAAGGTGAGAGAACTGTGTTCACTGGGTCAGTAATGGGAAGAATATTCTGGAAAGAAGGAAGATCAGCAAGATCCATTCCAGCAGGTGCACTGTGTGGGAGGGCTGATGAGACAGCGGGATGGAGTGATCATAATGAGTCAGCATCAAGCAACTTTGCGTGCCTCAGGGAGATGCCGAGAGAAGACGGAGGAAAATCCAACAGGGAGTTGAGCCTCAGACACTGACGACGAGGAGGAAGGTTGAGGGTTGGGGTGAGGAATTTGGAGGCCAGAGTATTGGAGGGTGGAGACTGCAGTCTGCCTTCGAGAAGAGAAAAGACTTTGAAAAGTGAGAGGCAAATTGGAAATAGTGATAGGCTCAGAAATGGTCACAAATAGGCAAAGGAAAATCTCAAGTTACATTAGTCTCGTAACATTACAATTGAATGTGTAAAAACCTTAATAAATGGTATAAGATTTTGTATTATAGGTATTTTTACTGACTTACTCATCTTACTAAATACAGTGTTTCCATTCATTCATTCATACTTGTCTTACTAACCCACTCACAAGTGCTCCATATTTTTGAGTACTGTGTTCTCTTTTCATTCATTTGTAACTCTTTATTTATAATGCAATTTTCCTTCATTCATTCCTAAGCACATGTGTAATTTCTAACTTATTCAGAGCATATAAGCCTAATACTTTTACTAACATTTACTCCTTTAAAAGATAAAAGGGGTTACACATTTTGATGATGCAAGCAGACCAGACAGACACTCTTAATCCCCTCGATAGTAGCAGCCAGCATTTAGCAAACGTTTAAACCATCTCCTGTTTCCCTAGGACAGGAGTCACCAAACCTTTGTGTACAATAGATAAAACAGTGTAACACCATAGTGTTAGAATATTAATATATGTAAGAACTGTGTATAAAGAGGCTACTCCAAGAACTATACTTTGGGATTCTATCGCCACCTTGAACTTGTGCTACTGCAGTTGCTGAATAAAGAGGCTATTTTTGATTTCAGTCGTTATTTGAACACGATCCCACAATGGGCAATAAGAGTTTGATAGGTCTGCAAGGGATTACTAAATGAGGATATTCTTGTGCAGGAAGAAGGAGTTCTTATATGTTAGGTTTTGCACTTTAAACCTTGGAAGCATTTCCTGCACAGTCTGAGCACTGCTGCCTCACAGCGCCAGGGACCTGGGTCGATTTCAGTCTCGGGTGACTGCCTGTGTGGAGTTTGCACATTCTCCCCGTGTCTGTGTGGGATTCCTCCGGGCGCTCCAGTTTCCTCCCACAATCCAAAGATGTGCAGGTTAGGTGAATTGGCTGTGCTAAATTGCCCGTAGTGTTAGGTCCATTCGTCAGGGGTAAATGTAAGGAAATGGGTCTGGGAGGGTTACTCTTCGGAAGGTCGGTGTGGGCCAAATGGCCTGTTTCCACACTGTAGGGAGTCTAATCTAACCTAAAAAAATGTAAAGTAGCAGATGATGTTATATCCGTTTTGGATACAGAGCATTTGACTTCAGATTTGGTGGCTGTGTGTCTGTTCCATGTTTCAGCACTGAGTCAGGCACTGAGCACTGTTTAAACCTGTGACACCATGGGAAACTGGCAGACTGGACAGCCCACAGGCACTCCTGAGAAACAAGTCTCTCAGCTGCACTCAAATATAAAAAAATCATCTGACTGTCCTGTCCATCACAGGTGGAAGCCATAGTGTCAGAATTTATTGAACTTTCTATGTCTATTTCTTCTCTCCTGAAATAAATACTGATTTCAATCTCTAGCTTGTGTGAAACTGTCATTTTAAATGATAGGAAATTAGCAATTCATTCTGAGGTGTTGAGCTCCCTCAGTGACATTTTGAAGTTGTCCCAAGTCATTAATGTTAACTTATACAGTTAAATTTCAAAATGACTGAGCTTATAACAGTGGTTCTCAGTAGTCTATGACAGTTCTGCAAGTGGACTGGACACTAGTTCAAAATACCAGTCACTGCCACACAGTGCCAGGCTGAGGTAACACGAGTTAACTCAAATCCTCACTCGAGTATCATCTCAAACCCAGATGGTTTCCACACGTGACACAAGTTTGTCATCAGTATGACCAATCGCAATCAGCAACACTTATGTTCCCGTTCACAATATCGAAGTGTGGCACTGGATTTTCAACACTTGTAGGATTGGAAAGGAAAAGATTTGGCTAGCCATGGAGCCTGAAAATGTGTTGCTGGAAAAGCGCAGCAGGTCAGGCAGCATCCAGGGAACAGGAGAATCGACAGGCTGCTGACTTAGCCTGCTGGACAAACTTTCCTCATTCCTGAAGAAGGGCTTATGCCCGAAACGTCGATTCTCCTGTTTCCTTGGATGCTGCCTGACCTGCTGCGCTTTTCCAGCAACACATTTTCAGCTCTGATCTCCAGCATCTGCAGTCCTCACTTTCTCCTCACTGATACTTTGTGACCAAACATCACCTCATCTATAAGTGGGAGTTGCTGGAAAAGCTCAGCAGGTCTGGCAGCATCTGTGAAGAGAAATCTGAGTTAATGTTTCTGGCCCAGTTACCCTTCTTCTGAGGAAGGGTCACTAGGCCTGAAACGTGAAACTTGATTTCTCTTCACAGATGCTGCCAGACCTGCTGAGCTTTTCCATGAGTTTCTGTTTCTCTTTCTGACTTACAGCATCAGCAGTTCTTTGAGTTTTTATCATTCCATTTATGTATCATCTACAATAATGTTATTTGTCCCATTAAGTCTGATGAAATTTTTTAATGGAGGCAAGAGAAAGCGTGTTGGTTAGGATTGGTGATTGATCCACAACCTCTGTTACCACAAGGCATCTCCTCAGTAGAAAGTTTGAGAATCGCTGCCCTGCAGGAATGCTGGGAAGTGGAGTGGATGATGGTGATTGGGAGAACGAAGGAGCAAAAAGAAATTGCCTCTGTTGTTGATTACAGCGAACCCTCAATATGACTGCTGGTTCATTGCCAAGTGGCAAGTGACTGCACTCTAATTGAGGACTGGTTCTTCACCCAGTCCTGATGCTACTGAACTTTGACCTGTCAACATGTGTGGTAATTATTTCTCAAAATGTGTTCTTTAAAGTCCACAACTGAGTTGTCTCGCTGTGTTCTACACGCAGGTACTGTGCGGGCACGGTGCCATGGGGAAACCCAAGCGAACATCATGATTTTGAGCCGCAACGTCATGACGATGGTTACATCGAGGTCATTGGCTTCACCATGGCGTCATTGGTATGTCTCCATTGCCTTGGATCTTTGGGTCTGTGTTGCCCACGGAATGCTTTCCCCTTCTTGTTTATGTTCACCGGTCAGTTGATAACATGAGGAATAGCACAATTGGGGTACTCCCTGAAAGTCTGAGTATACAGAAGTTGAGTTGGACCTTGGACCTACTCGATTAGACCAAGGCCAAGTTGTATTCTCCGACCATTTCCCCCGGCTTTGCTCCCTTTAATAGCGGACTTTCTTACCGAAAGGATATTAGTGAACCAGATGAGGTTTATTGTGACAATCGACCGTGTTTACAAGATCCTGTTTTACAGATGGTATTCACTTCCTGATATCTGTCTTTTCAGATGTTTTTCAGCTATTCTCTGCTCCCATTTCTTCAATTGCCCTGATCCCCATTTCTGCCGAGATTTTGGAACAGTCTTATTTTCCCTGAGCAGTCAATTCAGTTTCTGGGTTCCATTTATGTTTCATGATGAACGCAACTTGACCCCTGCACCTGTTAAAGGAGGGTAACTGAATGCTTGAGAGTATCCCTTTTTAACTCTTGCTGCTCAATAACACTTATCTCTTGTCAGTCCTTTCTCTCACTCTTTGTTGTAATTAAGGCTGCTCTGCAAGTTGGAGGACACGGGGAACGGCTCAACCAGTGCCGTGAAGTGACACTAACAACATACAAGTCAATCCCGATGCAGGTGGATGGGGAGCCATGCAAGCTCGCGCCCTCAGTCATTCGCATTTCACTGCGGAATCAGGCAAATATGGTCCAGAAAACCAAGAGGAGGACGTCCATTCCGCTACTTAATGAGTGAGTATCATCGCATCCTGACCATTTGTACCTTCCATTCATTATAGAGGACAATGTAATAGTCATGAGATAGGTGATGAGATTCTAAAAGGAGACAACTCGTTCCCTAAGTTCCTTATTCCATGGCCCACTCATGCTCTTGTTGTACAAAACCTTTGACGAGTAATTAGATATGCTTTGGCTAGCTGAGGAATTGAGTGTTAGAATGCAGAGGAGGGGTTATTCTATGACAAAGGTTCTTACTTGTAATATCAAAGGGCCTTTTGTTGTCACTAAGAAATACTCACCAGTTGAAAATGTTGTGTAAGACTTTGGGGCACACTTTTTTTTATTCTTGTATGGATTGTAGGTGTGGCTGGCAAGATCAGTATTTGTTGCCTATCCCTAACTGCCTTTGAACTGAGTACCTCGCCACACCATTTCAGTGGGCACTTAAGAGTCAACTACATTGCTATGGGTCTAACAGCATATGTATGCCAGACCAGGTAAGGGTGGCAGATCTTCTTCCCAAAAGGATATGAGTGAACCAGCTGGGTTTTATCGCGACAATTGACTCTGTTCGCAAAGTAGCCATTAGACTAGCTTTTATTATCAAATGTCACCATCTGTCATGGTGGGGTTTGAACCCATGTTCCCAGAACATTAGCGTGGGCCACTGATTATGACTAATGATATGACTACTGTGCCACCATCTCTCTGTTGTCATGTTTAGTGACTCTGACAGCCTGCTGACCCCGTTTATTTCACCACCCACTCGATCTGACACAAAATACCTACTCTTGCTTTGAGCTTGAAAGAAAGGGAACAAAAAGGTATTGCGTCAGCTGTGTGTTGTGAATTCCGATTGTAATAACCCTGTCTGTTGGTAATCATGCTTTCAGTTGTCGAGGACCAAACTGAAGTCAACGCTGAAATACCATTCCTACACCCCTCTATCTCTTGACCTTGCTCTCCTCGAAGACACTAGTTAAAACTTGTCTCTTTCACCAAATATTTGGTCATCTAACTCAATGTCTTTTTATGTGGCCCGGTGCCATACATTTTTTTTTCTACAATACTCTTGTGATACACTTAATGATATTTCACTGCATTAACTGAGTTCAATAGATGTGAAGATGGATTCCAACATAATGTTGCTAAAGAGTGTTTGTGTGTGTGTAGTCAAAATTAACATTCAAAGGCTCAATTGAGCATTGCAATTCTAATCAGATTTATTGTTCTATATGGATATTGCAGCTGCTGGCCCACATACTCCTCCCAGTCAATTAGTTCCATGATGAACTCTTTGTTGCAGCTAAAATCTGAGCATTTTTTTTTAAAGCGAGCGAGCAAGCTGAAAGTAGAGGGGAAAATTTATGAGCAGTTACTCCTGGTGGCATTCTTCCTTTAAGTCACCAGCTACTTGTAAAAAGTTTGGACATCGAGTGGAACAAGGGGTGATAATTCATATTCTCCTGCCTAATCCGTGTAATGATACTCTTGTATTAAAAACTTGCATGCACAGTGGAATACTGTGTACATAGGATATGCTCATAGGTCTCCATTGCCTTGCTGAATTCAGTGTTTATGCGAGCAAACTTACAATTTATGATCAGGGTCACTGATTTAAGGAGAAGGAATAAAGCAACCTGAGGATTTGATCTTGATTTTAATTGTGTAAAACATATAATTGTGATCAGCAGCTCATTTCATGGATCTCAAGCTCCATTAACTGCAGTGGGAGATGTAAATCCAGATGCTGATTGACTGTCACCTGTTTTTGTGAGATCACAGTCAAACTGAGTCCCTGTGCTTTTATTGCCTTTACTTTGTGGAGTCTTAGAGCGAGACCGGATCAAATTGCAGCATATGAGGTCTTGAGGTAGACTTATTAGGGTGTGTGTTGAGAGGATGTTTCCCCATCTGAGGAAGTCTAGAGCCAAGCAGCACAGCTTAACAATCAGGTTCTCTCATTTAGGACTAAGCGAAGGAGATTTTTCTCCTTCTAAGGGTCATTAATCTGTGGAATTCTGTTCCCAGAAAGCAGCGGAGGCCATGCCCATTGAACATATATCCAAGGTTGTTAGACAGGCTTTTGATCCCCAGGAGAGGCAAGTACGATAGGGGAGCGGATAGAAAAGTGGAGCTGAGGACATAATCTTATCAAATGGTGGAGCAGGCTTGCGGGCCTAAATGGTCTACCCTTACACCTCATTCTTGTATTTTTGCGGAGGAGCATAAATGGGATTTTCAGGCACCCATCCTGCAATTGTTCTGGAAAGTGCGCAAGCACAGGTGAGGTAGACTGCGATATTAGTTGATGCTTGCTTCTGTGCAAAATAGAAGATGAAGTCACTCCTTAGCTAACTAATCTGTAACACCTGGTATGCTGCCAGGTGGGAGGGTGAAACAGGAGAAGTCGAGGTAGAGCCAGAGAAGGGGGTTTTTGAAGATGTCCTCATGCAGTTTACGTGTCATTAAGTATTTGGAAGTCCAAATAACTAATAATGACTGAATTTGGGAAATGAATTTTGCACTGTGATTAAAATTTGATATTTATCCATTTATATTTAATGGGGCTTAATTTTCAGGAAGTGGTTTTGGACAGCATGGTGGCTCAGTGGTTAGCACTGCTGACTCACAACACCAGGGACCCGGTTCAGTTCCAGGCCATGGGCGACTGTCTGTGTGGAGTTTTCACATTCTCCCGGAGTCTGCATGTGTTTCCCTGGATTCTCCAGTTTCCTCCCATAATCCAAAGGTGTGCAGGTCCAGTGAATTGGCCAAATAGTGTTCAGGGATGTGTGGGTTAGGTGCATTTGTCAGGGGTAAATGTAGAGTAATAGGGTCGGGGAATGAGTCTGGATGGGTTACTCTTCGGGGGGGACTTGTTGGGCCTAATGGCCTGTTTCCACATTTTCGGGATTATATGATCTACATATTCCACCAGAAAAGAGTCGATGGTATTGCTTGACTGCCAGTTTACTGTGGAATCTCCAGAATTGAACAACTAACACATTGGGAATATAACTATTGCTATTTCTCTCTGCTCAGAAAGAGCTGTTAGTTAGTATTTACAGAAAAGTAATGTGTCAGCTCTGAACATGCCCCTCATAAAATCTTTGCCTGTGTTTAACTGCAGAGGGAATGTTTTTTGTTCTTTGATGTGATTTGGGTGTTCCAATCCTTAATTGCCATCGAATTGAGTGGTTTGCTGAGCCATTTCAGAGTACAGTAAGAGTCAATCACGAGTAAGGATGTCACATTTTCCTTCCCTAAAGGATGCTAGTGAATTAGATGGGTTTCTGTGACCATTTCATGGTCACCATTACTGAAACTAGTTATTGATTCCAGTTTTTTTTTAATGTATATATTTATTGAAAAAAAGTTCACTTTTTTTACACAAACCAAAAAAAGCTATAAAAGTACAGAAAAATAGAAATAATACCGTACTATTATGTTATATTACAGTACCATTAACAATAAACTGCCTACTATTCTTTAAGATGCATTCGAGGTATATTTACTTAAAACAAATTAGCACAAACTCAAATTGAATAAAATGACATGAAATTAAATTACAATCCACTAAACTTAAATTGCATTACATTGTATTATATCACATTACTCCACTCGCCACACCGCCATCAGAGTTCCTGTCCATGCGAGCAACAGTGATTATACCCGTATTTACCAACACACACCCCCTCCCCTGGCTCCCCGGACCGCCATATATGGCCCTCACGACTGTATAAAGGCCCTAATCAATACTTCCAACTGATCCATGTCTACATAATTTAGAAAGAGCCATTATGTCTTATAAAATTGCTCCATTCCGTGGTGCACCATACGTGTCAGGTAACCCTGAAGGACGTAGTCCATTGGAAGTCTGTGCCACCCTGCAAGACCTGGAATAATTTCTGATTTCCATCCAAGTCATTAGGATGTTTTTCCTTGCATAGTGCATAAGAATGTTGAATAACCTCTTCCCATGCTCGCCCAAAGAGGAAAGATTCGGTAGCCCCAAAAGGAGGAACACCTCCTTAACTTCCAGGATCCTCTCCAGCTCATTCACTATTGTTCCCTCCTACCCCACCCCCCACGCCACCACCCACCACCAATATCCACGGATCTTGTAACAGGACCAAAAGCAATATGTAAGGGTGCCAATACTGTTTTTACATTTGGGACATTTTAGGGAAGATCCTTTCTTAAACTTTGCT
Source organism: Chiloscyllium plagiosum (assembly GCF_004010195.1). Classification (NCBI taxonomy): domain Eukaryota; kingdom Metazoa; phylum Chordata; class Chondrichthyes; order Orectolobiformes; family Hemiscylliidae; genus Chiloscyllium; species Chiloscyllium plagiosum. The sequence continues at coordinate 59,161,752 of NC_057725.1, forward strand.
AACCTCTCTGGTGCCATATGGGCCCAGTGGAAGATTCAATTGCATCGCTTGTGCCTTATTGCATAATGAAACCTTCTTCACATTCCCCCATATATCCACCCACGTTTCCAATGAGATTTCTTCCCCTAACTCCTGATTCTAAATCTCGTGGAGTCTCTCCATATCCCCCAGGGCACACTCTCTTTGCAGATGATATATGGTATGAACTGAGAGAGTGCTCCTGACTTGTAGGGTTGGGTCAAGAGCATGGTCATCTTCTGTATGTATTCCCTAACCTGGAAATATTGGAAAAGGTCCCTATTAGGGATTCCGTATTTCTGACCTAATTGGCTAGAAGACATCAAGACCTCTCCCTCAAATAGATCTCCCAAACAGAAGATTCCTGTATTCTGCCATGGTCTAAAGCTGGTGTCCAGTGACCCTGGGGCTCCCACTAATAGGGTGAATGGCAAAGTCTTAAGCAAATTGCCCTCATGCTGCTGCATTATCCTCCATAGTTTTACTGTATTTATGATAATCAGACTTTCACAGTGCTCAATTACTGACCCCATCTTATCTATGAACAGTAAGTTTATGAGGGGAATTTCACCTGCAAGGCCTCCACATCAAGCCACATTGACTTTGAGTCATTATGCACCCATTCGCCTACATATGACAGCAGGGTGCCTATTTGATATCTCCTCAAATCTGGGAGGTCCATCCCCCACACCCATCCCTCCAATCGCTGCAAGTCCTGCTTTATCCTCTCAAACAGCTGTATGAAGTTTGCTCCTGATAGCAAGGGGTAATAAAAATTTCCAGATAGAGAAAACTTTTGTGACCTCCAAATTTGTGAAATTTATCTTGTATCCCGAAAAGCTACCGAATAATTTAACTTTTTGTGTTAGCCAGGGTATGGACTTTGCAGGGTTAGCCAAAAACAAAATGACATCGTCCGCATAGAGAGTGATTTTGTGTTCCCCAACTCCCACCTTCGGTGCCATTATTTCAGATAGCGTCCGCCAGTGGTTCAAGTACCAAGGTAAACAGTAGCGGCGACAGGGGACATTCTTGTCAAACTGCCTGTTCCCACACCAAATCCATTGATGAAGGAGCAGTGCTCCGAAAGCTAGTGCTTCCAATTAAACCTGTTGGACTATAACCTGGTGTTGTGTGATTTTTAACTTTGTACACCCCAGTCCAACACCGACATCTCCAAATCAAGGTTAACAATGGACACCCATCCCTGCCGGTCCTCATCTCAACCCCTTGCATCTTTACATCAGAGGAGTAACCACCCTTCACCCAGCAAAACAGAGCAATAAAGTAACTAATAAGCTCCAAACCGATATAATATAAACATACCGAGTTTTACCTCAAAGCAATACCAAGCCTATAAAGCCTGAGACCCCAAAAGGCAGAAGAACAAAGAGAGAGAAGATATAAAAAAAAATGTTATAGTATGCCATTGTCCATATGCCTCCTTGCCTCCCTCCTCCTCGGCCAAAGTCTATCATTTCAGCAAGTTCAAAAATTGTTTTTCCGCTGAGTCAAAGTTCTAGACAAGTCCCTCATAACTAAAACGTAGCACTGCTGGGTACCTCAAGAGTATTGAATGTTTAAATCCATTAATGTTTTCTTTACATCATCAGAGGTCTTCCTTTTCTTAACCAAGGCCCCAGAAAAGTCATGAAAAAATAGTATTTTCAAACCTTTATAAGCCAAAGCTTGTGGATTTTTTTCCCAGGCTTCTGGCTGTTTCTATTATTAAATGCTTTTCCTTATAATGCTGGAGTCACACTAGGACTGGGCGAGGGCGCTGGGCCGGCCCGGACCTGCACATCGCGATCCTGTAGGCCCACTCCACACTCACCCGGCCTGACTCGATCTGCAGGCCCAGCAACTTGGGAAGCCACCTCTCAAGGAAATCAGTGAGGTTTTCACCTTCTTCACACTCGGGTCAGCCCAAGATCCGCAGATTTTTTTTCACCACCTCGATTTTCGAGGTCGTCTACTTGTTCCTGCAGGGCCCGAGCCTGACCTTCCAAGGTTTGAACCCGCCCCATGGAGCTCTCAGTCGTGGCCTTCACAGTCCTCTGCTCCACCACCACCGCACGCCAATCTAAGGCCCGGATCTCCTGCTCATGCTTTGTCAGCGTGGCAGCAATTGGTTCCAGCGCGCTGTCAACGTTTTCGCTGAGTTTTGCAAACTCCCTTAGTAAATTCTGTTGCTCCACTGAATTCAAGCTGCAGGAGTCGAGTTAACGACTGCAGGTATGCCTGACATAGTAGAGGAGTGCCCTGCCTGCTGCACTCCCCTAGGTTCCTTTCCCTTAGATGTCTCCATATGAGCTCCAGATCTTCCAAATCCTAATTTGAAGGGGCCTTAGGTGCGCTACCTATTTCATGAAGCAAATTTTCTTCAGGAGTAAGTAATGTGGTTTGGGGGGAGGGATGGTGGTAGAAGCCCACCTTGCCTAGGGTATGGCACAGAGCCCAACACAGCAGACTATTCAGACTGCCGCCACCTTGAATCCCGATTCCAGTTTTCTTAATTGAATTTAAATTCCATGAGTGACCATGGTGGGCTTTGAACCAGCATACTCAGAGCATCAGCTTGCAACTCTATGTATATTCCAGGTATAAATTCACTTCAATTATGCAAAATTCACCCTAACCTGTTGCTTCATTTGTGAAGACAGCAAAATACCTTCTTCCTTAAATCTCTGTGATGCCACTAAGAACACACAGCATCAGTCCCTGGAGTAACTTCGGGATAAGTGCTCAATATGTCCCCGGGAATACAACTCGCTTCTGTGGAAACTCACTTGGTTTGCCTCCCCTGTTTCAGGATGATTATATTGAAGTGCTTAAAGTGAGATGCAGTAAGGTAGTTAGAGAGAAGGAGGTGGGTGGGAAGGGGGGGAGGGGGTGCAGTTGTGGTTTGGCGGTAGTGTCCCTTCCTCTGAGCCAGGAGGCTTTGGTTCAAGTCCCACCTGCTCCAGGGGTGTGTCATAGCACATCTGAACAGGTTAAAAAGGTCAAGATATAGGGAGTTCTGAACATGGGGACACTGTCTCAAAATAGAGCCTGGTCATCAAGGGTAAAAGCACACAGTACCTTCCCACCAAATGGACTTGGAGTTCTCTTCTTCCATAAGGCTATAGACCTTTCAGGGTAAGGCCAGTAAATGATGTTAAGATGTGTCAACCATGATTTTACTTTATAGCTAGATAGGCACAAGAGGCTGAATGGCCTTCCTTTATTTCATTTTGTTGATCTTGGTAAAGTGGGCAGTTTCCATAGCAACTTCATGCCATGACAGTTCTACATCCAGATGACGAGCTGAAAGTGGACCTTGGTATCTCCAGCTTTCAGGAGAAAGTGAGGACTGCAGATGTTGGAGATCAGGGCTGAAAATGTGTTGCTGGAAAAGCGCAGCAGGTCAGGCAGCATCCAAGGAACAGGAGAATCGATGTTTCGGGCATAAGCCCTGAAGAAGGGCTTATGCCCGAAACGTCGATTCTCCTGTTCCTTGGATGCTGCCTGACCTGCTGCGCTTTTCCAGCAACACATTTTCATCTCCAGCTTTCAGTACCAGATGAGGCAATGGTCTGTCTAGTGCCTTTAGGCACCTGGTAGTGCAAACCCATTGTGCTGAGAGATGACTATGAACTTTGACAATTCACAACTGTTAAGCAATTCTCAACTGTTAAATACTGGCAGTAGGGATGATTGGAAAAAACATAGCCAAGAACTTTCAAAAAGCTGATTGGGGGCAGATGTTCGCAGGTAAAGGGACGGCTGGAAAATGGGAAACCTTCAGAAATGAGATAATGAGAGTCCAGAGAAAGTATATTCCTGTTCTGGTGAAAAGAAAGGCTGGTAGGTATAGGGAATGCTGGATGACTAAAGAAATTGAGGGTTTGGTTGAGAAAATGAAGGAAGCTAATGTCAGGTATAGACAAGATAGATCGAATGAATCCTTAGAGAATAAAGGCAGTAGGAGTATACTTAAGAGGGAAATCGGGAGGGCAAAAAGGGGGACATGAGATAGCTTTGGCAAATAGAGTTAAGGAGAATCCAAAGATTTTTTACAAATAATTTAAGGACAAAAGGGTAATTAGGGAGAGAATAGGGCCCCTCAAAGATCAGCAAAGCGGCCTTTGTGTGGAGCTGTAGGAGATGGAGGAAATACTAAACAAGTATTTTGCATCAGTATTT
>NC_057725.1:59166454-59167084 GCF_004010195.1 Chiloscyllium plagiosum
AAGACCACAATTTCCTTTCCGACGTGGTCGACGACGCTCTCCATCGCATCTCTTCCACTTCCCGCACCTCAGCCCTTGAACCCCGCCCCTCCAATCGCCACCAGGACAGAACCCCACTGGTCCTCACCTACCACCCCACCAACCTCCGGATACATCATATCATCCTCCGTCATTTCCGCCACCTCCAGACACACCCCACCACCAGGGATATATTTCCCTCTCCACCCGTATCTGCATTCAGGAGAGACCACTCCCTCTGTGACTCACTCGTCAGGTCCACATCACCCACCAACCCAACCTCCACTCCCGGCACCTTCCCTTGCAACCGCAAGAAGTGCAAAACTTGCGCCCACACCTCCCCCCTCATCTCCCTCCAAGGCCTCAATGGATCTTTCTATAGCCGTCGCTAATTCACCTGCACCTCCACACACATCATTTACTGTATCCGCTGCACCCGATGTGGTCTCGTCTGCATTGGGAAGACAGGTCGCCTACTTGCGGAACATTTCAGAGAACACCTCTGGGACACCCGCACCAACCAACCCAACCACCCTGTGGCTGAACACTTTAACTCCCTCTCCCACTCCGCCAAGGACATGCAGGTCCTTGACCTCCTCCATCGCCAGACTC
>NC_057725.1:59167190-59194841 GCF_004010195.1 Chiloscyllium plagiosum
CCGGGTGCTCCGGTTTCCTCCCACAGTCCAAAGATGTGCAGGTCAGGTGAATTGGCCATGCTAAATTGCCCGTAGTGTTAGGTAAGGGGTAAATGTAGGGGTATGGGTGGGTTGCGCTTCGGCGGGTCGGTGTGGACTTGTTGGGCCGAAGGGCCTGTTTCCACACTGTAATGTAATCTAATCTAATCTACCTTTAATCTGAGCCCACTTGGCACACCAGCCTCATTCGTGAAGAAGGGCTTATGCCTGAAACGTCAATTCTCCTGCTCCTTGGATGCTGCCTGGCCTGCTGTGTTTTTCCAGCACCACATTTTTCAACTCTGATCTCCAGCATCTGCAGTCCTCACTTTCTCCTAAGGGATAAGTATTGGTCTGGACACTGATTCCTGCCTTTCTTCTGGGGGTCCTTAGGATCTTTTGCATCTTCCTGATAGGGCAGGTTGGCTTCGGTTCACCCAACATAGAGCATTCCTTTAGTGCCACCCAGACTTCAGCTGCAGGATTACATTACAGCTGGACAATGATACTGCCTTTGTACAGACTATGCATCTTCATAATGACATCCCCAGTTCACCTTTGAAGCACACTGTGGTTTGCACCATTCCCCATTGTCTTGCTGTCTAATTGGAATCTCAAGAAGGGATTGTTGCTCCATCAAAATTGATTAATGTGCAATCTTTTGGAGCCTTTTCCCGAAATTAGTCGTCAATACAAAGCAGACATATTAAAGACAAGACCAGCCGTGCTCTGTTTCACAATGTCCTGCAGTACAGTGGATTCTGTCTATATGGGTGACAAAGGCAAAATAAACAGTACAGTGAGATTGGGAGTAGCCACAAGGATAAGGTACTGTTTTTAAAATGGTTCAGAATTCTTCACACGAGGTCATACCAGATTCAGGGTTTTTTTTAAAATAAGGTATGAATAAGATATATGTGATGGTAAGGCAGGGAAGGCCCCTGTTTTGAGTTGCACTCGTTCCAACTTTCTAGTGAAGTCACTAACACATGACCGTTGACGCCATGGTCACATCGCAGTGTACCTCAGGAGCATGACTCTCTTACCACCATCAAAATATATTGTGTACAGTTTCAACTGTTGTGGGGATCTCATAATGCTCCCTGGCCTGGATCTTTGCAGTGGTGATTGTTGGGCGCTGCCTCATGTGGCTATGAATTTCGAAAGAAAGAGGCTGTTTCTGGAAGCAGAGTCCTCTGAAGCTGATCAAACTCTTGAAAAAGGTGGTACCTCACAAAGAAAAAACATGCGACCGTAGACCTTCAGAAACTGTGGGAAATCTTTGCAAAAATGTCATCCCAACTTCCTTAGCGAAAAACACTAGGCCCCAGAGAAGCTGAGGGAAACCCTCACAAAAGTGGAATATAATAATTTTCTCGAGATGGAGTGTCTGGGTAGTAGTTGCAGAAAATCGAATAGAATGCAGCAAGCCACCTCAACAAAGATTTGTTTTGATTTTTTTGAGACATAATTAGACACTTAAATAACTTTACTGTTGTAGGAATGTATTGCTTCAATGCAACCATTAACTTAAAGGATTCAGTCCTTGAATCTGATATTTGATGGTCAGAGGCTGATATGTCTAGCTCTTGTAAAGCGTCAGGCTTCTCCTGAATCCAGAAAACCTTTGGTCTCGACATTCTCGATTTTCAAGGTTACTAGCTAATAATGCTGGTCCAGATCTTCATCCAGTGTAGGGTCAACGATGTCTACTGATCAAGAAAGTGCATGACTTCCATGCTGTCATTCTCTCCCATGAAATTTGCTGGGTTCTCGTTTGTTCAGAATTTGTTTGGTTTGGTTTTAGGAGCTAATCTTGTATTTCAGCATTGATGAAAATGACCAAATGTGCCACAGTGAAAGCATTAAATATCCTTGCTGGGAAATCGTGTCACTTGCTTGCCATTCCATGATGACAATTCTAATGTTTCAAATGGCAACCTCGCCTTTACCTTGGCTTTGATAGGCTGTTTGTTGGATAGTGTCCAACTGAGCTTCATAGTTATATTGTACCATGTTCCCATTTCAAACCATGTTCTGTGCTTGATCTGCTTGATACTCTGGACTGCCTCTTGTCATGTGGGGTCATGTTGAAAGTGTGAAGCACCAAGGAGTAAGTCATCAAGAATGCAAACAAGCTTGCCTCCTGAATCTGCATCTATGCTTGAATAAATGTATCTATAAGATCGTCATTGATGTTTTCCAAGTTCTCTGGCTGCTAGCCATGCTCAATGATAAGATTCTTTTTGGAGCTGAAATAGGTATCAAATGCTACTCAGACTGACTGACTATCTGCTATAGTTTTATCAACGTCTTGCCTAATGGGCAATGGGGTCTACTGCTCGTGAGAAACCACTCACCTGGAGCTGTTGCGGTTTCAGAGACCTGAGGTTGTTCTGCATCAGTGGAAGTATGACTCTACATCTTCACAAAATCAAAGGGCAGTGGAAAAGGGTGGGACTGCTCAGTTGACGTGCCACTGCAGACTGTACCTGGCTGTGGTTAAGCCTCCAATTATCGATGCAGGAAGTCTCAGAATTTGTGCCTTGTGGTTCCTCAGATTCGTTTCAGAAAAGCATCATTTCCTCAGATTGCTCTCCTCACTGATGCCACCATATTTTCCAATGGAGTATTTTCTTCTTTTGATGAGCTCAGGCCGAAGTAGAGAATTCCTTTGAAGTAATGTTTGTTATGATACGTACATGGTGATATGGCAGTAAGCCTCATTATTCTGAGCTGCTTTCGTTCCAATCTTCTTGAAGGGTCTCTGACACATGACAACTGAGGGCCACAGTTCAATCACTGCATACCTCAGACAGTCATCTTCAAATTCATCCTACATAAATTGTATTTCTAAGAGCAATTTCATGACATGGTTTATCAGTCAAACATGTAATATGCATGTTTATTTGCAGCCAAATCTAAGGAACTCTTGTCAGAAGTTTTTTTTTTCTGTATTTTGGTTGTGGAGAACTTTTTATGTTGTTTCAGCTCCCTCCACCTTCGATACCTTTGCTGATGTGTCAGAGTGAGCCCCAGAGAAGACCACAGCAGGGAGAGTAGTTTGCAAGATACAGAATAAAAAACATAATTTTGAAACAGATTTTGCTATCGCGCCATTAGATGGCAGTGTTAGCCAATCCTGAATGCATGTTTGTGAAAAAAAACTGCATTGTACAAGAAACTTCAATAATCCAGCCTGCCTTGTGCTTAATGCTGGCAAACAAATCCCGAATTGTTGACTGGAACGAGTTTTGAATAAAACGTTTTCCACTTTTCACTATGTAACTTGGCAAATGAGCTTCAGGTTTTGAATCTTCTGTGTTTCTCCCTCCAGTTCAGATACTAATTGCTGTCAAAGTTAATGGCACAAATTAGACTTCTATCTCCTGCTTTCCCACTATTGTTACTGCCTTTGTTGGAACCACACCCATGTGTATAATATAGGCAATGTCCTGCATTTGTAATTTCAGATAATTCTGTCAGGGTCATTATGCTTCTGATCTCATTGCAACCTCATTCAAACATGGACAAAAGAGCTGAACCCCAGAGTGCGAAGTGAGTGTGACTGGTCTTGATATCATGGCATCATTTGACCAAGAGTAGCATTACTTGAGCAAAGAAGGAGAATCAGAAGAAAGCTCTCTATTGGTTGGAATCGATTTAGCATAAAAGAAGATGGCTATGGTTATTGGACATCAGTCATCTCAGCTCCAGTACATCTCTGCATGAGCTCCTCAGGGGAATGTCCTGAGCCCAGTCATCCACAGCTGCTTTATCTATAAACCTTCCTTCCATCATAAGGTCATATGTGGGGATGTTCACTGATGATTGCACTATGTTCATCACTATTCACAACTTCTTAGGTATTGAAGCAACCTGTGTCCATTAGCAGCAAGACCTAGGTGACCTTCAAGCCTGGACTAATAACAGGCAAATAACATTTGCACCAGGCAACTACCAGGCATTGACCATCTCCCCTTGATGTTAAATGGCATTATCGCTGTTAAATGGCATTATCGCTGTTAAATCACCTAAAATCAATAACCTGAGCCTACCACTGAATTTGACCAGCCATATAAATACCATGGCTGCAACAGCAAGTCAGAGGTTCAATCTTCTTCTGTGAGGAACTCACCTACGAACTTCCCAAAGCTTGCCCACTGTCTGTAAGGCACAAGTCAGAAGTATGATGGAGTATTCTCCATTTTCCTGAAAGAATGCAGCTCCAGCAGCACTCGACACCATCCAGGACAAAGCAGCCCACTTCATTGGCACCTCATCTTACAGTTATTCCCTCCAACGCTGCTATGCAGTGGCAGCAGTCTTTATTATCCATAAAAAATGCATTGCTGCAACTTGACAAAACTCCTTAGACAGCACCTTCCAAACCTATAATGTCTTCCGTCTAAAAGGTCAAAGCAGCAGATGCACAGGCACACCCGCACATGCAAGTTCCATTCACAAACACACCACCCTGGCTTGGAACTATTTTGGTGTTCCTTCACTGTCACTGAGTCCTACTCCTGGAACTCCTTCCCTCGTATAAAACAAACATACATATGAATTAGGAGCAGGAATATGTCATTCACCCCAATGAGCTCGCTTCATTATTCAGTAAAGCCGTGGCTGAGCTGACTGTAATCTCAAAATCACGTTCCTGACCGTGTCTGATAACTTTTCAGCCCCTCGCTCACCAAGATTCTCTCTGCCTTTGCCTTAAAAGTATAGGGAGGAAGTTCCTGACCCTCTGAGAGGAACCTAAAGCAGAACTGTGGGCCAGCCTACAGCACATGGAGTGCAGAGCTGTTCAAGACGGTGACTTACTTACCATCTTCTTAAGGGCAATTAGCGATGGGTAATAAATATTGAGCTTGCTGTGCTTGAACTGGTCTCATCGCATGAAAGGATAGAAATAACATAGCATGTTGCAGACTTTTGCAAGCATTAAGCAGTGTCTGTGGCCAAGAACAGACTGATGTAGACACCATTCTCCTCTTGTATGGATGTTTGGCCAGCTCTGTTTTACTTTGACCAGTGTGAACAAGGTTGTAGAGTTCAAGAAGCACATCATTATTCAACCCATGGTTATAAAACTTTTAGCAGCAACTTGTTTAATGTCTAGTTTACAGCATCATAGAGACTTAATAACTATGAGGAGAGATTTATTTCAACATCATGGACTTTTATTATTTCATAAAGTACACAACATTGCCATCCTATATATATTGACAATAATTTACTACCTCTGCTGGTTAGCCAAGGAAGAGTTATTACAATGTTGAACATGTAAGTTGGGTTTCTGAGCTGCCAGTGATACTGGGATGATGTCATTCTACACGCTTAAGACAGCCCCTGATAGGGCACTGGAATAAAAACACAATTAAATGGTTAAAATAAACAACTTGCCCCCTCCATCGAGGAACTGAACCCTGATCTCCCACGTGACAGGCAGGGATATTAACCACTAACCTAATGAATAAAACACAAACGACCTGATCCAGTTTGGAGTCAAATCTACATAGTCAGACACGTTACCCAGTGCATCAGCTGAACCACTCAGTCTTCACAATGTCTGTGACCTCTTCCAGACCCTAAAATTCGGAGAACTCTGCGTTTCTCCATCTCTGTTTTCATGTAGATTCTCTGTTTCCTCCAACAATTAGCACTTGCATCTTGAGCCAGTTGACCATGATTTCTGGCATTTCTTCCTCAAATCTCTTCACTTTTCTGTCTCGTTCACTCCTCCCTTAAACATACTGTTTGAAATCCACTTCTTTGTTTGACCTTTTTGCCAAGTCTCATAATATCTCCTGTTGCCTGATTACAATACAGTGAAATGTTGAAGGATGTTATAACATGTTAAATGTACTGTTTGAATGGTGTAGAGTAGTCTAATTCGCAATTCCATTGTGTAACTCGGGGGAATATTTACGCTGTAAGAATCCCTTCCTTCTTCCATTGTGAATGCCCACAATGCAGATTCCAGAATAATTTCTTAATTTTAATTCAAACCATGATTGTTTTTGTGAAACCGTTAACCGCTGCCCTGGACGCCACACAGAATTTAGGATTAATTGTCCAATGTAGAGGTGAAAGAATTAGCTCAGTGTTCTAAAATAAAAGCAACCTGAACCAGTATTTCCACTCCTGAGATTGGCTCCCCCTATCCCCACCCCTCTTCCTGAAGAAGGCTTATACCCAAAATGTTGACTTCCTCACCTCCTGGTGCTGCCTGGCTTGCTGTGTTTCTCCAGCCTCCTGCCTGTCTACTTAGGATTCCAGCACCTGCAATTTGTTTTTTGTGTCTAACTAAGTACCACTGCAAAGTCTCTTCAAAGGATGCCCACTATCAAGAAGTTGTCTGCCTCCTTCGGGCGTGAACTCTGGGTTCATTTGTTACTACCATCCCGCCGTGACCCACCACTTGTGTTCACCTATCACTACCTCAGCTTTCCGACCAACTCCCCAACCATAACCCAGCCCCCACCTTTATCTGCAGCTCCCTGTAACCCCACCCCCAGTCCTGAGGAAGGCTTACACCCAAACCGTTGACTTCCCCACGTGCTGATGCTGCCTGCTTGCATGTTCCTCCAGCCTTCTGCTTGCCTACTTTAGATTGAAGGCTCAGTTTGAAGATCTCCCATTGCTCGTAGTAGCATCAGTTTCATGTGAACACTGGCAATTTTGATGGACCATTTGAAATGCCTATCAAAGTATAAACCTGGTAGTGATGCTCCCTTGAGGAGCAGGGAAGACCATCCAATCTCCATGTGATATTTTCTTCAGCACCATGGTGGGTCTTGCCTAGGATTCCGGGTGGGGTAGGGTTTAGGTCCCTGAGCCCAGAGCTGTGAAGTGGACTAAGTGGACTTTGTCTCAATTTCTATTTTTTTTTATTGTTTGTCTTTATTATATGATGGTGGAAGCACTGTTATTCTGAACCTTTTTATTTTTTTAAATTTATTTCTATGATTTTGTACTTTTGAATTTCAGTAATGCAGGACTTTTTCTTTATTTTCTAATTTTTCCCTAAGAATTTGTACTCCAGAATCTGTACCTGGCTAAATATGTACAGAGGAACCTCAATTATCCAAAGGATGCAGGTGGCGAATGTTTCATTCAGTTAATGGAATTCGGGATAATTGAATACTGGATACCATATTTAACCAAGCGTTGGGAGCTTTGCCAGATAATCTGATATTCGGTTAATCGAATGCTGGATAGTTGAGGTTCCTCTGTACCTAAGATGGAGCCGTAAGTGGTGACTTATAAACTTTTTACATTGTACTCACCTGAGTACGTGACAATAAAGCTAATTCAACTCAATCTATATCATGCCTGCAATGTGTCTTGGTGTGAGATCCGAAGGGTTAATAAGCTGGAGGCTGTTAAACCATGCTTAGCTGCTTTGAACTGATGGCTTCAAAATAGACCTGGTCAGGTATTGATGGGTCAGTAATTAAAAATAACATTACAGCCAATCTGACTAAAGCTTTGTCTAGCATAGTCAGGCACTGTTTGTTTTAGAGCAGAAAGTGCTTGTATTGAGAAATGTGCCTTGTGACAGATTTCAGCTTCAGGAGTCAGAGGAGCAGGAACTTCATGTTTATGTTGTGGCTGTGGGGTAATTTACTCTCCTTCAAACTGCGCTGCTGGGCCCCTTGAGAGCAGACTATTTGCTTACAGTGTTGGGGAGGGGGCAGGGCGAAAGCACAGACGCAGTTACAAACAAATGGTAAAAGTAGCTTAGACTTGAGTGTTTTGTTACTTGAGGTACACATTGCACCCAAGTTTCAGTTGTCCTCCTTCCCATTGGATGTGTCATGTAAACATCCAAGGACTCGGTTCCACTGGATGTTGACAAATAGGCCAATGTCACAAAATGGGCGATAAAATTAAGGGTACATTTGTCCATGTTAGCCCAGTTCTCTGAACACCAGTGTCCCTACATTTCCCCCCAGTGCCTCCTAAAATGGGTGCCAGAAGGAAAGGTGAGGTGTTCTTACTGGTACGTGTATAGCCAGATAGGATTCCCTGTTTAGCAACTTCTTCAGTAAAAGGCACCATTAATGACTTCAGTTCCAAATGAGAATAAGGTTCTGTGAACGCAGCATTAACAGAACATGTAGTTACTGCTGTAACGGAAACATTAATCAATTCTTCAGAACCACAAAATACTTAATGCTAGTTTAAGCCATTATTCATTTCTCAGTACAATAGGAAAAAGATGACAGAAAATGCATATACTGACTCTCCTGTCCAGGAGGTGGTGTGTGATACATTGATCCTCTGACCCAGGCAGGGTGATGCAGTATGTTAATCATCCACTGTAAAGGGGGGGGGGGGGGTGTTGAGGGGGGCTGTGTAGTATAATGACTGTAAGGGAGGTGGTACCATGTGTTGACCCCCACCCTGGGGGTGTGCAGTATATTGACTTCCCCCACCCTGGGGTGTGCAATATATTCGCCCTGGGTCATGCTGTATATTGACTTTTCCCACCCAAGGGGAGTGCACTATATTGATGCTCTTGTTCTCATAATATGATTTGATATGATTTATCTTTAATAAGTCGATGCTAACTCAACTAAATAAACCTGCATTTTTCCATGTGACTTAACTTTATCCCAAATAATTGTTTCTAGAGGGCTGCTGAAATTAGATTGTAAATATTTGCGGGTTTTACATTGTAATGACGTGGCATCTAAAAGTTTGGAAAAAAAAATAGCAGGGCCAGCCTGTTAGTTTACAGCCATCTGGTATCACTTCTCGCTTCTGTATTCAAAGGTTATGAGTTTGAGTCTCTGACCTGACAAATGAACCCCTGATCCAGGCTGTCACTGGGGCAGTATTGAGGGAATGCTACACTCCTGGGGACCTTTCAGAAAAGCCCTTATACCAGGGCAGCTCTCTCAGATGGATCTGGAAGGTGAACTGGTTGTTATCACATTGCTGTTGGTGGAAACCTTCTGCGTATAAATTGGCTGTTGCATCTCCTAAGTTGACAGCAAGTCGTTCGAGACATCCTGAAATTGTGAGAGTTCCTGTAGAAAGTGTAAATTGTTCTCTTGCTGTTACTGATATTTTATTGGAGCCTTTTCTGTTCTGTCTCACAGCGGTGCCCCTTGGTATCATTGTCATCCCTGGCGACAGTGACCTGGAGATCTGCCGCACCCATATTGAAAGGCTTCAGGAGGTACGTTCTAAGGCATTTGCTTATCACTCAGGCAGGAAAGATTTACGGTTGCAGTGAGATATGCTCTTGCTAACAATGCAAGTCATCTTTAATTGGAATTGATAGAGAAGTTTCTGGAGAAGCAGGAAACTTAACATTCTGTATTACCGTTTGAAGTGATTGTCAGTGCGATTGAGGACAGCATGGTGGCACGATGGTTAGCACTACTGCCTCACGTTGCCAGGGACCTGGGTTTAATTCCAGTCTTGGGCAACTGTGCAGATTCCATACAGAGAGTCTCCACATGTCTGCATGGATTTACTCCGGGTGCTCTGATTTATTCCCACAGTCCAAAGATGTACAGGTTAGGTGGATCGGCCATTTTAATTTGCCCATAGGGTCCTGGGGTGTGCAGGTTAGGTGGATTGGTCATGGGAGATGCAGAGTTACAAGAGATGGGGTAGGGGAATGGGACTGGGTGGGATACTATTTGAAGGGTCAGTGTGGACTTGGGCTGAATAGCCTGCTTCCACACTGTAGGGATTCTCTTGAGCTCAGAGCAGGACTATTGAAATGTGAGTCTCTGAACGATTCAGGAAAATTAGAGATGAGAAGGTTGTCACCAGCCCATTAGAGGGAGGAAGCATCTTGGCTCAGATGTGGTATCTTACTGACCGTTCCCCACCCTGCAATACAGTTGCATAGGAATCAAAGGAGACCACTCAGCCCCTTATGCCTGTCTTTTATGGTCCTGAGCAAAGGCCAATTCCTTCTCAGAAGGAAAACTGATGAAGCCCAGAAACTGCACTTTTTTGTAGTCTTGGGAAGAGTTGGCCACATGAGTTCTTGTTGTGTGGTTTACAACCAGTGGGCGTTGACTGGATTAAAAAAAACCGAATGTAGCTTAAAGTTTCCAACTGATGAAGAAAAGCATCTGTAAATTCAATCTAAAGTAACAACTTGTTTCAATTTTCCTTCAGCCATTTTAAACCTATTCCCTGCCCTCTTTCTGAAGGTCCCTCCTGTTCCCAGATGTCTGATCAATGATGCCATTTTTGGAAAGATGGTCCCTGGTCAAAATGTTTCACTTAAGAAAATATGAAGCAGCAGAAGAAGAGTTTCACTCACTCTGGTGGAACTCCTGGAAATGTAACTGAGCGGGCAGACAAAGCTGGGTCCCTAAAGATATCCTCTGACTAGGGGAGAGAATGCTCCTGTCCAAATGTTGGCCTCTGGCTGTCTTTGAGCAGCACTTTGAGATAACAAAGTGCAGGAAGAACAGGGATAGCAGTCAGGGAATGATCTTCCTTTGGAACATGTCACTTAATGTATGTGAATAGTGTTTTCTCTACTTTCTGGCCTGGAGGAATTGCTTGCTTATTTGTTTTTTACAATTAATATGTATTGACATTAAGGTAATTGAGTGTTAGTTCAAATAATACAGTTCCATTACTTTTATTAAAATATTTTTAGTGTGACTGAGTTCTAGCAATTCGAGACCTTTGAAAAAGGAATTATTTTTATGTCTATGTGTGCTTTTGTTTTAATTTGCACATCTAAGAGATGGCTGGATAGCAGGCAGAGTGCAGGGACAAGTGCAGAATGTTTATTTGGCAGTTCGTAGCAAAGTTCCCCAGGGGTTGGCGTTAGGTTTCGTGCTTTTTTTGATATCTCAGGTTGTGGACTTGGTTATGGTGGCATTTGATGTTTGCAGATACTCCAAAGCTCGGCAAGGTATTAAACAGTGAAGAGGACAGTGCGGATGCCTGGGGAACAGACAAATTGATAAAATGCTCAGACGTGGTGAAGAAATGGGACTGATTTTGAAGGAAGAATAAGAAGTAAAAACAAAATGGTGCAATTTTAAGGGGTAAATGGGGAGACAGAGACCAGATTTCATTTATGGTGACAGAACATTTTGGTAAAACTGTTGTAATAATGTGACCTACTTAACTTTATAACTAGAAAATAGAGCACAGAAGCAAGGAAGTTATGGTAAAGTTTATAAAAATCTGGTTTGACCTCATCTGACGTATTATATTCAGTTGTTGGCACCACTCTTTGGGAGAGAGTGGAGATTTGTTTATCCAGAAGTCTGTCTTCCCTCGTCTGAGGACCAACAGGGCTTGCTGTCGTTGTTCTCCTTTCGAGTAGAGAAGGTTACGGAGAGAGTTGAAAGTGATGTTCACATTGTACTGAAAAGGATTAGCATCCCAACTAACTACATGGTTCTGATAGAGCAAGATTGCAGTTGCAGAATTAGCTAGATGCTTCATTTCATATACTGGATCATGCAGAATCGCTCATTTGGTGAGGAGAGAGCTTTAGTTTTGTAGATAATTATCAGGTCACCAGGTTTGCTGTTGACCTGGGGTAACTCTGCGTTCAGTGGTCAGGTTGCTGGAAGGTTTCTCCTCCCCTTTCCTTGTGCTCAGCTGGAGTTGTGTGGATTGGTGACCACTTCACTGAAAGGTTGCATCTGTTGCGGTTAATTTTAGATCTTGTGATGTGTGCAGTCCAGGCAGGATGACGCCAAAATTGCCGAGGCAGATACGTAAATGTTCCTGTGCCAGCTGTGACTCAAGCTGACATCTCATGGTTGCCAAGAGCCAAACTTACAGACCCATGCCAGCAACATGCAGTCCGTATCCTGCCAAAGCTGCCTTAAGTTCTCAATGACTGCCCTTCCTACTCCATATCTCTTGTCAGACACTGCATAGTGTCTATTGCCCAGAAGGTAATGCGGCTGCCCAGCTGGGATCCACAGCCTGATTCCTTAAAATACCTCAGTCTGGCGACCCTTGCATGTTGCTGACAGAAAATTTCTACCATATTATTTAGAGCTGATACTTGTGTCGGTATTCTTTTTAAAATAAAATCCTATTGTGACGGGGGCAGCCGTTATCCCCGAATTACTGATGCAATGCAAACTGTTCTGCTCTTCCACAGGATTTACCCCTGGTCCATCCCTCCCTCCAGCGTTTGGTGCTGCAGGTTTGTGATCCAGGGATGCAATTTAATAACGTGCTGACCTTTGTATACTGTTGTCTAATGCTGTTCCTGTTCTGAGTGTGAAACACACCTGCAGGCATGCTGTGACTGCTCTTATGATTTATGTATCGTGTTTGCATGTAAAGAATGTGAATATGTAATCTGTCTGTGAGGGGCTTGGTAGCCATCGGCCCTCTGGTATAAAATCAGTAAGAACATTGCAAGATAATCCTTTAGGTCTTTTTAAACAAATGCCATCCATAGTAGAATAAAACATGTTGGTGTTAAGAATAAAGACAAAGATCACCAACGTTTAGGAATTAATTGTCGATCCTCCCTCCAAAGTTCCTTTCTCCACAGTGTCACAGTATTAATGGCTGAGCTGTTGATGTAGTTCATCAATGGGCCTGCTCACCTAAATGATGCTTCAGTCTCACCTCGATTGACAGGAAGAGATTAGTGCTGTAGCCAGATTCTCTCGTAGAATCACAGATGCCTGACTGCAAAGTCAGGGTTTGCTTCTTCAGGTTCATGGATCCACCAGCTGTTTTCTTGAAAACGCACAGTTCCTCACGTCAGGCTTATCTGTTTAAATTTAGTGAAAGTTCTTGGCCTTGTTTTTATTGGTGTTCACTCTCTGTCTGAGCATGGTCTCTTTATTGGTGATGCTGGTTTGTTTTGTCCTCCTGCCCTTGGTGTTTGTCTCAGAAATTATGTTCCTTTTACTGGGCTGTCTGAGGTGGGGCTCGAATTCCGCACTGTCTCTCTCTCTCTCTCAGCTAGAAACACTGCCACTAAAGGAAAGGCTTGCTCCGTTATGCAAGTGTCTTCTCAAATAACATCCTTGCAATTCTTAACGGGTTCCTTTCCCCTCTGTTAACAGGAGGATGATGGCACCAAGTCTAGGACCTTGTCTTCACAGAAGCTATCACCTAAATGGTGTTTTCTGGACTGTAAGTATCCATTTGAAATTGATGATAAATGTGGAAGTGTTCCAGTGTAATTGTATCATCCAAATATTTAATCGTTTAGAAGACACTGTAAAGATTCATTTTTTGTGCTATTCTTGACAATGGGATCACCGTTACAGCACACTAGTCGTGCACAGGACAATTCTAAGCGAATAAGCTGTTAGACCAAGGAATTAGAAAATGTAAACATGTGGGCCCTTTAAAGAAGAATTTCAGCAGAATAACCTGTTGAATGCTTCGCTCACTGCTATAGAGAGCAGACAGCACTATTCCCTAAATGGCTCTGTGGTTCTGCAATTGGTGTTAATGATCCGGAAATAAAAATAGGTAAGTAGTGTGGCAGCTACTACTGAACATCAACCTGAATTGTAGAGGACCTTACCGTCCAGAGTTTTGTTTCTTGACCCAACTGATAATGTGCATCACAGAAACAAATTACTCCAGCAAGAAAATACTCAAAAGTTGTCGCATTAGCAGGGCTCCTGTACAGAGCATACCTTCAATAGCAAAATATAGAATTTATTCTGATTTGAAGCTGTATGAAGAGATGAGGGTATGTGGGAGTATTCCTTTATTATCGCTCACAGAGCAGTTGAAATTGAATCAGCTGCAGTACTTATTCAGATCTCTCAAAGATAATGCCAAAGGATGTTGCAGGTTACAGAGGAACATAGATAAGCAGCAGATCTGGGCTGAGAGGTGGCAAATGGATTTTACTGTGGACAAGTGTGAGGTGATTCACTTTGGAAGGAGTAACATGAACAAAGTGTACTGGGCTATTGGTAATATTCTTGGTAGTGTAGATGAGCAGAGAGATCTCGGTGTCCATTTACATAGATCCCTCAAAGTTGCCACCCAGGTTGATAGCGTTGTTAAGAAGGCATATGGTGTGTTAGCTTTTATTGGTAGAGGGATTAAGTTTCAGAGCCACGAGGTCATGCTGCAGCTGTACAAAACACTATTGCATACAGTTCTAGTCACTTCATTATAAGAAGGATGTGGAAGCTTTGGAAAGGGTTCAGAGGAGATTTATTAGGATGTTGTCTGGTATGGAGGGAAGACTTTATGAGGACAGGCTGAGGGACTTGTGGCTGTTTTTGTTAGAGAGAAGAAGGTTGAGAGGTGATTTAATTGAGATATTTAAGATAGTTAGGGTGGACAGTGAGGGCTTCTTTCCTCGGATAGTGATGGCGAGCATGAGGGAACATAGCTTTAAATTGAGGGGTGATAAGATGTCGGACAGATGTCAGAGGTAGTTCCTTTACTCAGAGAATAGTAAGGGGCCCGCAACAGTAGTAGATTTGCCAACTTTAAGGGCATTTAAGGGGTCATTGGGTATACATATGGATGAAAATGGAATAGTGTAAGAAAGATAGGCTTCAGATTGGTTCAATAGGTCGGCGCAGCATCGAGGGCCTGTACTGCGCTGTAATGTTCTATGTTCTAAGAGTTTACCGAAAGAGGAAGGTTATGCTGTGCTTACTCAGTGCCTTGCAGATGCCACGAAGTGAAGCTTCACACGCAGCCACAAGATGGGGTTATTCGCAAAGCTTGATGTGGGGGGGTAACGTTGCAGACTCTGTAAGGGAAGGAAGTGACATTATATTTAATCAGGATTTTTGATAAAGTACCACATGTCAGGGAGGTTAATAAATTAAGCGTCCATTATGTTGTGGGTATGATATTAGCATGGGTAGAGGACTAGCTGACTTATACGAGGCAGTTGGGAGAAAGGGACATTTTCAGGATGGTGATCTGTTACAAGTGGAGTGCCACAGGGACCAGTACTGAGGATGTTGTTATTTAGAAATATGTTGATGATTTAGAATTAGGTTATTTAGCCTATCGAGTCCACACTGATCCTCTGAAGAAGCATCCCACCCAAATCCAACCCCGTCCCTGTAACTCTGCATTTCCCATGGCTATCCCATCTAACCTACGCATCACCTGGACACTATGAGCAATTTAAAATGCCCTATACACCTAACCTGCACATCCTTGCACTATGGGAGGAACCCGGAGCACCCAGGGGAAACCCACACAGATAAGAGGACAATGTGAAAACTCCACACACAGTCGCCTGAGGGTGGAGTTGAACCCTGGTCCCCAGCGCTTTGAGGCAGCAGTGCTAACCACTGAACCATGAATGCTGGTTGGACGACCAAAGTGAATATACTGAAGGCATGTTTGTGGATGACCTGAATATCAGTAGGAAGGCAAGTGGTGAGGATGACAGAGTCTGCAGTGGAATATAGACAGGTTAAACAAATAGGCAAAGACTTGGCACATGAAATATAATGTGGGAAAATAGGAGATTACACACTTTGGCAAGAATAATGAAAGTGCTGAATATTATTTAGATGGAGAAAGACTACAGGGTAAAAAAGGGATGTGAGGGTCCTAGAGCATGAGTCACGAAAAGCTAGTAACCAAGTTCAGATAATAGGTAAAGTAAGTGAGATGTTACCCTTTATTTCAAAGGAAATGGAGTACAAAAACAGGGAAATCTTGTGAAAACTAAACTAACTTTTTAGTACTAGTACTAATTTAGTACTAGTCAAATCATAGCTGGAATACTATTAACAGCAGTAGAGGTAATCCAGAGAGGGTTTACTAAGGTGTACCAGGTGTAATCTTATAATACACAAAACAATACAGCACAGTACAGGCCCTTTGGCCCTCGATGTTGTGCTGGCCTTTTATCCTACTCTAATATCAGACTAACCTACATATACCCTTGATTGTACTATGTTCCATGTGCCTATCCACCAACCTTTGTGTCAGAGGCAAACTTACTAACCCACCCTTCCACTTCCTCGTCCAAGTCATTTCTCAAAATCACAAAGAGCAGAGGTCCCAGAACTGATCTCTGCGGAACGCCACTGGTCACCCAGCTCCAGGCTGAATAC
The DNA here is from genome assembly GCF_004010195.1 of Chiloscyllium plagiosum. Lineage (NCBI taxonomy): Eukaryota > Metazoa > Chordata > Chondrichthyes > Orectolobiformes > Hemiscylliidae > Chiloscyllium > Chiloscyllium plagiosum. The sequence goes on from NC_057725.1 coordinate 59,183,255, forward strand.
TTTCCATCTACTACCTACCTCTGTCTTCAATGGGCCAGCCAATTCTGTATCCAGACAGCCAGATTTCCCTGTATCCCATGCCTCCTTACTTTCTCAATGAGCCTCCCATGGGGGGGCTTGCTTAAAATCCATGTACACCACATCCACTGCTCCACCTTCATCAATGTGTTTTGTCACATCCTCAAAGAATTCAGTGAGGCTTGCGAGGCATTACCTGCCCCTCACAAAGTCATGTTGACTATCTCTAATCAAAATATGGTTTTCCAAGTAATCGTGAATCCTGTCTCAGAATCCTCTCTAGTACTTTGCCCACCACTGACGTAAGACTGACTGGTCGGTAATTCCCAGAATTATCCCTATTCCCTTTCTTGAACAAGGGAATAACATTTGCCACCCTTCAATCATCTGACATTACTCTAGTGGACAGTGAGGATGCCAAGATCATCACAGCAATCTCTTCCCTCACTTCCTGTAGTAACCTAGGGTATATCCTGTCTGACTCAGAGGATTTATCTATCTTTGTTTTTCAAAATTTCAGCACATCCTCCTTCCTAGCGTCAATCTGTTCCAGCATATCAATCCGATTCACGTTGTCCTCAGGAACATCAAAGTCCTCTCAGTAGTGAATACTAAAGCAAAGTATTCATTAGGAACCTCCTTACTTCCTTCCATCTTGTTCCCTCCACTATCCCTGATCGGTCCTACCCTCACTCTGGCCATCTTCTTGTTCCCCACATAAGTGTAGAACGCCTTAAAGTTTTCCTTAATCCTACCGACTATGTTTTTTTTCATCATGCTCCCTTCCAGTTCTCCTAAGTCTATTCTTCAGTTGCTTCCTGGCTACCTTGTAATCCTCTAAAGCCCTATCTGATCCTTGCCTCCTCAACTTTAAATAAGCTTCCTTCTTCCTCTTGACTTGATGTTCCACGTCCCTTGTTACCCATAGTTCTTTCAACCTACCATTCTTTCCTTGCCTCAGTGGGACAAACCTGTCCAGAGCTATAAGCAAGTGCTTCCTAAACAACTTGCACATTTCTGACACGCATTTCCCCAAGAACATCTCCCAATTTAGGCACCCAAGTTCCTGCCTAATAGCATTGTAATTCCTTCTCCCCCAATTAAATACTTTCCCATACCATCTGCTCCTATCCCTCTCCATGAGTATAGTAAAGGTCAGGGAATAGTGATCACTATCACCGAAATGCTCTCCCACTGAGAGATCTGACACCTGACCTGGTTTGTTGCCAAGCACCAAATCCAATATGGCTGCCCCTCAAAACGGCCTATCTACATATTGAGTCAGGTACCCTTCCTGACAAATACTGCTTCAGCCAAACTATTTGAACTGAGTAGGTTCCAATCAATATTAGGGAAGTTAAAGTCACCCATGACAACAACCCTGTTACTTCTGCACATTTCTAAAATCTGCCTCCCAATCTACTCCTCCCTATCTCTGTTGCTATTAGGGGGCCTGTTGAAAACATCCAATAAAGTGACTGCTCCTTTCCTGTTTCTGACTTCTACGCAGAGACAAACCCCCCTCAATGACCTCCCATTCTGCAGCTGTGATACTATCCCTGATTAGCAATGCAACTCTTCTACCTCTTCCAAGTCTCTGTAATGGCCACAAGTACTGATCCATTCATCACCTTAATTTCTGATACTACTTGTATTAAAATAGACACAATTCAATCATCACACTGATTGCACGTTTGCCCTATCAAATGGTTATCCCTCCTCACAGACTCTCTGCACACTGTATCTGGCTGTTCACTACCTACCCCAGCATCTGGTCCATAGTTCAAGTTCCCGCCAGCCACCCTAGTTTATATCCTTCTAAAGAGCTCTAGCAAACATCCCACCCAGGATATTAGTGCCCCTCCAGTTCAAGTGCAACCTGTCCTTCTTGTATAGGTCCCACCTTCTCCACAAGGTATCCCAATGATCCACATATCTGAAGCCCTCTCTCCTACACCAGCCTTGCAGTCACGTGTTCATCTTCACACATACTCTGTTCCTAGCTTCAGTAGTACGTTGGACCGGTAGCAATCCTGAGATTACTACTCTGCTCATCCTGCCTTCTAGCTTCCAACCTAACTCCCTATATTCTCTATGAGGAGAGGTTGAGGAGGTTGGGCTTATATTTACTTGAATTTAGAAGAATGAGAGGAAGTTGGTGGTGGGCAAGTTGTTGGACGGAATCCTGAGGGACAGGATGTACTTGTATTTGGAAAGGCAAGGACTGATAGTCAGCATGGCTTTGTGCATGGGAAATCATGTCTCACAAACTTGATTGAGTTTTTTGAAGAAGTAACAAAAAGGATTGATGAGGGCAGAGCGGTAGATGTGATCTATATGGACTTCAGTAAGGCGTTCAACAAGGATCCCCCTGGTTAGCAAGGTTGGATCTCATGGAATACAAGGAGAACTAACCATTTGGATACAGAACTGACTCAAAGGTAGAAGACAGGGTGGTGGTGGAGGGTTGTTTTTCAGACTGGAGGCCTGTGACCAGTGGAGTGCCACAAGGATCGGTGCAGGGTCCTCTACTTTTCGTCTTTTATATAAATGATTTGGATGCGAGCATAAGAGGTACAGTTAGTAAGTTTGCAGATGACACCAAAATTGGAGGTGTAGTGGACAGTGAAGAAGGTTACTTCAGTTTACAACAGGATCTGGACCAGATGGGCCAATGGCCGGAGAAGTGGCAGATGAAGTTTAATTCAGATAAATGCGAGGTGCTGCATTTTGGGAAAGCAAATCTTAGCAGGACCTATACACTTAATGGTAAGGTCCTAGGGAGTGTTGCTGAACAAAGAGACCTTGGAGTGTAGGTTCATAGCTCCTTCAAAGTGGAGTCACAGGTAGATAGGATAGTGAAGAAGGCATTTGGTATGCTTTCCTCTATTGGATAGAGTATTAAGTACAGGAGTTGGGACCTTCATGGTGTGGCTGCACAGGACATTGGTTAGGCCACTGTTGGAATATTGCGTGCAATTCTGGTCTCCTTCCTGTCGGAAAGATGTTGTGAAACTTGAAAGGGTTCAGAAAAGATTTTTTAGATTAGATTAGATTACTTACAGTGTGGAAACAGGCCCTTCGGCCCAATAAGTCTGCACCGACCCTCTGAAGAGCAACCCACCCAGACCCATTCCCCTACATTTACCCCTTCACCTAATACTATGGGCAATTGAGCACGGCCAATTTACCTGACCTGCACATTTTTGGACCGAGAGAGGAAACCGGAGCACCCAGAGGAAACCCACACAGACACGGGGACAATGTGCAAACTCCACACAGACAGCTGCCTGAGGAGGGAATTGAACCTGGGTCTCTGGCACTGTGACGCAGCAGTGCTAACCACTATGCCACCGTGCCGCCCAACTGTGCCACCGTTGCCACCCATTACAAGGATGTTTCCAGGGTTGGAGTATTTGAGCTATAGGGAGAGGCTGAACAGGCTGGGGCTGTTTTCTCTGGAGCGTCGGAGGCTGAGGGGTGACCTTATCGAGGTTTACAAAGTTATGGGGGGCATGGATAGGGTAAATAAGCAAGTCTTTTCTCTGGGGTGGGGGAGTCCAGAACTAGAGGGCATAGGTTTAGGGTGAGAGGAGAAAGTTATAAAAGAAACCTAAAGGGCAACTTTTTCACGCAGAGGGTGGTGCGTGTGTAGAATGAACTGCCAGAGGAAGTGGTGGAGGCTAAAGGCATTTGGATGAGTATATGATTAGGAAGGGTTTAGAGGGCTATGGGCCGGGTACTGGCAGGTGGGACTAGATTGGCTTGGGATATCTGGTCGGCATGGACGGGTTGGACCGAAAGGTCTGTTTCCATGCTGTGCATCTCTCTGACTCTATGTCACAGGAACAGTGACTTCTGCCTTCCTGATGTGTTGAAATGGGTCCTGACTCCTTCATCATGACCCAATGGCAAGGGCACAATGCCAAATCTGAGGAGTGTAATTAAGATTGAAAGAGGATGAGGAGGAATAGGTCATCATGAGCATGCACGGAGCAAAGTGTGTGTAGGTGGGTGATATCATCACTGACATCACCAGAATTTTGACCCAATGGCAGTGGAGGAACACTGATATATTTCCAAGTCAAAGCAGTGTGGCTTGAAGGGGATTTTGTGGGTGGTGTGTTCCAGTGGATCTATTGCCCTTGTCCATACAGATAGTGGTTGGAAAGTCAAACGAGACATGGCAAGTTTCAGAACTGTTTCATAGGCGATACATACCGTGCACTGGTAGTCGTGGAAGCTATGAATACTTGAATTTATAGATGTGGTGCCGATGAAGTGGGCTATTTGCCCTGGATGGTGTTGAGCTTTTTGAGTATTGTTGGAATTGCACACCCCCCAGGCAACTGGGTAGTATTCCACCGCACTCCTGAGTTGTGTAAAAATGAACTCTGCGAATGTTTATAGTATTAATGGTGGGAAAGCTTTTAGGAATGCTAGTTCAGCACAACATTAATGGTGACTTGGGCAAGTACAGTTTGATTAACAAAAGCCAGCGTGGATTCATTAATGACAAGAGAGTTAGAGTCATAGAGATATACAGCATGGTCCAACTCATCCAGGCCGACTGGATATCCTAAATAAATCTGGTCCTATTTCCAGCATTTGGCCCATACCCCTCTAAACCCTTCCTATTCATATATCCATACAGATGCCTTTTAAATGTTGTAATTGTCCCAGCCTTCTCCAATTCCTCTGGCAGCTCATTCCATACATGTACCGCTCTCTGCATGAAGAAGTTGCTGCTTTGGTCCCTTTTAAATCTTTCCCCTTTCACCTTAAACCTGTGCTCTCTAGTTTTGGACTCCCCCAACTCAGGGGAAAGACCTTGTCTCTTTGCCATATCTATGTTCCTCATGATTTTATAAACCTCTGATGCTCCAATAAAAATAGCTCAGTCTATTCAGCCTCTCCTTATGGCTCCAACCCTGGCAACATCCTTGAACCCTTTCAAGTTTCACAACATCCTTCCTCCAGGAGGGAGACTAGAATTGCACGCAGTATTCCAATGTGGCCTAACTAATATCCTATACAGCCGCAACATGACCTCCCAACTCATGTACTGAAAGCACTGACCAAATGCCGTCTTTACTATCCTGTCTACTCGTGACTCCAATTTAAAGGAACTATGAACCTGCATTCTAAGGCCTCTTTGTTTGGCAACACTCCCTAGGACCTTACCATTAAATGTATAAGTCCTGCCCTGATTTGCCTTTCCAAAATGCAACACCTCACATTTATCTAAATTAAACTTCATATGTCACTCATCGGCCCATTGGCCCATCTGATCAAGATTCTATTGTACTCTGAGGTAACCTCCTTTGCTCTCCACTACACCTCCAATTTTGGTGTCATCTGCAAATTTACTTTACCTCCTGTGTTCACATCTATATCATTCAGATAAATGATAAAAAGTAGTGCACCCAGCACCGATCCTTGTGGCACAGGCCTCCAGTCTGAAAAGCAACCCTCCACCACCACCTTCTGTCTTCTACCTTCGAGCCAGTTCTGTGTCTAAAAGTTAATTCTCCCTCTATTCTCTGTAATCTAACCTTACTAACCAGTCTATTATGAGTAACCTTATCAAACGTCTTACTGAGGACCATATAGATCATATCCACCACTCTGCCTTCATAAATCCTCTTCATTACTTCATCAAAAAACTCAATCAAGTTTGTGGGACATGACTTCCCACGCACAAAGCCATGTTGACAATCCCTGATCAGTCCTTGCCTTTCCAAATTCATGTAAATCCTGTCCCTCAGGATTCCCTCCAATTGCCCACCACCAATGCCAGGCTCAGAGTTAGTGAGATAAACTAACTTGATTGTGTGTTTTAATGAGATAACACTGTGTTGTTGAAGCAGTGTGATTGATGTGTTGTACACGGACCTTTGAAAGGCATTTGATTGCCAAATTACAAAGTTGTCAGTAAGGATGAAGCCCCGTTGGATAAAAGGGATAGTGGGACCATGGACACTCAGCTGGCTGAATGGCGAAACAGTGAAGTGATGAGTGGTTATTTTTCAGACTAGCGAAAGGTGTACAATGGGCCCAGGAATCAGTATTAGAGCCATTGTTTCCTTTGAGTAGCTAATGGCCTGAACTTGGATGTCTAGGGCACAATTCCAAAAGGCGCACATGACCTGAAAGTATTGTGAATCATAAGAAAGATACTGATTGGCTATAAGATTACATTGATTGGCTAGTTGAATGGACAGATATGTGGCTGCTTAAACTGAATACAGAAAACTATGAAAAGTCACATATTTTGGGAGTAAGAATGAGCAGCAACAAAATTTTAAAAAGTACAAATCTGAAAGAGGAGCAGGAACAAAGGTACCTGGGGTTGTCTGTGTACAAAATCATTGAAGATGGCAGGACATGCTCAGAATGCAGCCAAGAGTGTAAGCAGGATCTTGTAAATAGAGATAGAGAAGACAGACCGTTTGCAATTTTACAAAACTCTGGTTCAGCCTCACCATAAGCACAGTGCAGTTCTGGACACTGCGTTTCTGAGGGATGTGGAGGTTTTAGAAAATATACAGAAAAGATTTATATCAATAACTCAGAGCTGAGGGCCCTCAGTTGTGTGGGTAAATTGGATAAACTAGGTGTGTTTTCTTTAAAGATCAGAAGACTGGGAGATGATTTGATAGAAGTGCTCAGAATCATGAGGGGTATAAACCAGGAGAAAATGTTCGCATTAATGGTCAAGATTCAGAGTTAAGATGATGAGTAAAGGAAGCAAGGACGTGTGGAAGAGGCCTTTTATGTAACAAGTATTTAGGAACTGCAGTGCGTTGTCTGAGGGTATGTTGGAAGCAGATTAAATTGTGGTTTTCAAAAGGAGGTCAGAAAACATCTTAGGAGAAAAACGTTGGGAGATAACAGAGAAAGAAAACACAGGAGATTGGTCAGGGTCATGGTGGGCCAAATGCTGTAAATGTTCTATGATTCAGTAATGACCCTAAGCCCAACACAGTGCCCACAAATGTGAGGTGCAGGGAATCAGCTCAAATCGCTGACAGTCTGGTGAAATTGTTAAGAAGGCCCTGCCAGATTTAAGTATAAAAGGGTTTGATTTGACAAGAGACTGAATGTTTCCAAAGTGGCTTGGCACGTTTCCATTCTGTATGAGTAAATGCACCATTGTTCTGGACAATTCTCGTCATATTCACCTCTAGCCCTAATTTGATGGTGGGGAAGGTGGAGAAGGAGGGAGGAGAGGGGGGTAGTATGTGTGGGAGGAATACTGGAAGGAGGACAAGTTGGGAATTTTCTCTTGAGAGCAAGTTTCAAGCTGATTCTCAATGATTAAGTGAGCCCAATGTCTAGACAGCTGCTGACCTAACTTGAATAGGTCTCCCCAGTTACTGGAGAGATCTGGCTCACTGTTTGGAACAATTGGTTGTGGCAGAGGTGGGGTGGGGGCAGATTTGAAACTCACCATATACATTGAACAATAGATCTGAAACTCTCAATGCTTTAGTGAGGGAGACTGCTGCTTGTGATAGATGTGGAGAACATGTTCTATTCTCAGAAGGTTAACTATGGAATTATTACAACATATTATATCCATCAGCATACAGGCCTGGCAAAGTATGAGTTTCCAAACTGCCTCTGTAGCACATTGAATCATTTCAGCCTCCCATTTCTTTTCATGGTAGTTTTCCACTCCTTTTGAATTTCGGTGGCTGGATAAGTCTCAAGCGCGCCACTAAGTATCACAACCCACCTGTGTGGGCTCTTCCCATTTCTCTGCAGAGCCGCACTCTCGTAATAACTAAAGGTCGGACTCCTTGTATTCAGTCTAAGTGGGAGTTTTCAGTTTGTTTGACGTCCATGCAGCTAGAGAGCACATTGTGAAGAAGGGAGGGTAACCCTAATTGAAGGATAACCCATTCAGTCATTGGAAAATCCAAATGCACGTGACCCCAGAACGCATCTACACAGTCAGTGATGACAGCTGTCTTTACTCCTAGCTAGGGGACCTGCCTGCAGTATAGAGAAGTTGAGACATTGCTGTTGATTAAAGGAATCTATTGTCAAAGGTCTGCTGCCATTAGTGAGCTAGGAGTACGGGAGTACCCATCTGGATGAGCTTGTGTTCATAAACATTCATGTTTTAGGTTCCTGAAGCAACTTAAATGTGTGATACATCTTATTGTAAGGACATTTTGTAAAATGTTTTTGCTTTAAGTTAATTTTCTTTCATTGATCTCCATTAGAAGTCATTCAGTATGGATTGAAATGTAGGATGCACAGTGTCTCCTTGTTGTATTTGAATTTTGTTTTTGCATGATATTTTCCAGGATGTTTTGTTTTATTTCTGACAGACTAATAATTCAGTGAGACACTGAGTGACTTGTGAATGTCCATCTCTGGCAGATGGAAGAAGATGTTCACCAGATGTTCTTTACCCGTTGGCAGTGCCAACTCAGTGGGGATTGTGAGGTGACATGTGACTCATTGCATAAGGCTTCTTGCCTTTGGGAGCATTGCCTTTTCTCCAAAAGGCATGTTATTCTTCAGCATTCTCATGGGTTAGAAGGGGCTCATCGATGACACCTTGCTATACGGAGTCATTCACCCCAGAAATAGCCCAATATCCATCACAGCCAATCTGCCCCTGCTTGTCACTCCCAAATACAGCAACTTTTGTACCCCACACTGACCTCACAGTGAATCACTGAAGTAGCTCTAATTCTTTCCAGTTGTTCTGTTGCCTTGTATGAATATGTGAAAATCAAAATGAGAATAAATAAAACAGGAAGCTCGCTTTGATGTTCGATGATTAAGAAGTATAATTATCAACTGTTTTTAGAAGAGAAAAGAAGAGAAATTAGTTAATTTGGCCAGTGTCCTTAATGAAGTTCAATGAGACGAGAGGACAATGGAAGTTTAAAAAAAAGACATGCGCAGACTGCACCAACTAAATTAAAACACCTTCACGATGTCGTGGTAGAAGATTTCAATGCCACTGAAGGTGCTCCAGCTATTTTTCTATTGTCATCCTTTGCCTTGGGGCCAAGATGGAGATAAATGAAAAACAGAATATGAATTGTAAAATCAAAGCATTTCTGAAGTGGGTGTCAATGTAGGCCAGTGAGCACAGGGGTCTTTATGAGCAAATGAGATTTGGTGTGACTTAGGACACAGACAGTAGAGAAGAGTCTCATTTATCAGCATGCTAGCTCTGGGTGATCTGTTCTGTCCATGTGTACAGCTTCTAGGTACCTTTTCCCCCCCAGTGCTCAAGGAGAGGCTCCTGTCTGCATATCTAGCAGCAGCAGCTGCTGAATGGAGCAGGCAATCCTGTTGATCTGGGCTCGGTGCAACCTGAGAGCTAACTGGCTTGGCTTTGCTGAGATTTTTATTTGCTTTTGAGTACTGGGATTGGGAGTCAGGAACAGGTTGTAAAGGTGCCAATCTCCACTCAATCAGCTGGAAACAGATTTGTTCTTTGAGCAGATACTTTGGGCTATGCTTTGACCCTCAAAAAATAGAAACTATCCCCCTGGGGAAAGAAGCATTCCTCCATCTTTTCTTGCATGAGTACTTAGAAGCTAAGGCCTTTCTCCCTCCAGGGTATTGTTCCGCTTTAACGTTGACAAAATGGATGCCCTCATAAATTATCATAAACCTTTGACCTTAAGGGTCAGTCGGATAGAATCCTTTTAATGAGTCTGTGGGAAGCAGCCCTCCAATAGACGCTCTGTCTGCTGTCGTTGAATGTGTTCTTTTCCATCCATATACAGCCAAAAGGTTTTAAAAAGATATTTCCAGAGACTTGTCCCATTTGCTGATGTGTTTCAATAATTACAGGTTGCCCTTGAGTTTAAAAGATTTCTGAAAGAATGCATGCTTTAACTTCTGACTCATTTATGGTCTAATAAGAACTTAGCAGCCAAGAACCATTTGATTTGATTTATTAATTTGCTTCAATGAACACAGCACACTTATAGCACTGGTGTAGTCTCAACTGCTTGAGAAACAGTAATTGTTAAAACTATGGCTGGTTGAGACTGTGGTTTAGCTCAGACTTCATCACATTTCTTGACCTTAAGTGTGTCTCGTCTTGACTAACAGCTGTGGCAAATCACACATCTCAACCTGACCATCCGTCAGAAATTTCAGATCCACTAATTGCTGCTCTTTCACTCGACCTAGTTTCCCGTTGTCCTGAGACTGTGTCGGGGTGAACCACAGTGGCAGTTGGCCCTGGCAGCCTGTAATCAGTTAATATTTTCCAGAGAGTCCCGATAGTTACTGACTTGTGGTAATGAGAAATTGTAACCACTGCTGTTCTCCGAATTCAACATGATTAAACTTATCCTTTGTTATTTGACTCCAAATGTGGGATGGGGAGGGAGGTGGGATAGGGGTAGACACACTAGCTGTTATGTTGGTGTGTTTTGATTTTCTGTGGAGCCCTTGTGTTCACGATGCAGCACGGGTTGACATGTTGGTTTCCATGGTCCGTGTTCCGGGAGAGAGTGCATTAAGCCTGAGTAGTCCTACACATTAGCTATGAGCTAGATAAAGCTTAGGAATCCAACTTAAATTAGTCAATTCTAAACTGAATCGTAGATAAAATGTAGCCTCAAGACACAAATCAGTGTTTACGTGTGACGTTTAACTTTTTCTTGCATTTGCTAGAGAAGTGCTAACAAGAGGTGCTCTGGTTTCCTCCCACAGTCCAAAGATGTGCAGGTTAGGGTGGATTGGCTGTGCTAAATTGTCCCATAGTGTCCAGGGATGTTCAGGTTAGGGTGGATTAGTCAGGGGTAAATGTAGGTTAGGGAAATGGGTCTGGGTGGGTTACTCTTCGGAGGCTCGGTGTGGACTTGTTGGACCGAAGGGCCTGTTTCCACACTGTAGGGATTCTTAAAAAAAAAGTAGAATGTGAGTGTGTTATCTGATTGTTGGGAACAGTACACTATTTTGTTTCCTAGTAAATATAAAGTCAGTAAAGTCGCCGTAGTCCTGTGATGCTGCATTCTTGTCAGGTGCTGGTTAAACCTGAGGGTTATTGCTCCTCAGGTAAGGGGAAAGGTTGAGAAGAGGATTCTTTCATGGTAACTTCAACCATTGCAGGAATTGAATCCAAGCTGTTGGCGTTGTTCTGCATTGCAAACTGAGCCAACTGATCCCCACTAGTAAATATATAAGGCGCTTAACTTCAGTGCATGTGGCCTGAACTGTGTTGGGTTTGACGTGTTTGTTGGCAGCCAGTACAACAATACAGATCTGGTTGGCACGTTGGTTGGAGACAGCCCTCTGACTCAGAGTATGGGAGGAGCGTGACAAGAATGTAAAAGCAGGGGTAAGTGGGATTTTTGAAAATATGTTGAAATGTTCAAAGTTTGTGCGAAGATTTGTAGCTCGGGTGCTCGTTGTTGTGGTTCTGATTCGCCGAGCTGGAAGTTTTTGTTGCAAACGTTTCGTCCCCTGGCTAAGCGACATCATCAGTGCTTGGGAGCCTCCTGCGAAGCGCTTCTTTGATGTTTCCTCCGGTGTTTATAGTGGCCTGTCCCTGCCGCTTCCGGTTGTCAGTTTCAAC
>NC_057725.1:59196790-59254170 GCF_004010195.1 Chiloscyllium plagiosum
AGAACACAGCAAGCCAGGCAGCATCAGGAGGTGGAGAAGTCGACGTTTCAGGAGTGACCCTTCTTCAGGACTGGGGGTGGGTGTAAGGGGGGCTGCAGGTAAAGGGGGTGGGGGTAGCGGCATTGGGGTGAGGTAGGGGTAGGTGGAGTTCTCGGTCTCTGACTGCACTAAACACTATATAGGACAAACAGGAAGACAGCTAACTATCCGCATACATGAACATCAACTAGCCACGAAACGATACGACCAGCTATCCTTAGTAGCCACACACGCAGACAACAGCAACATGAATTCGACTGGGACAACACTACTATCATAGGGCAAGCCAGACAGAGAACAGCCAGGGAATTCCTAGAGGCATGGCATTCATCCACAAACTCCATCAACAAACACATCGACCTCTACCCAATATACCAACCACTACAGCGGACAGCTGAAACTGACAACCGGAAGCAGCAGGGACAGACCACTATAAACACCGGAGGAAACATCAAAGAAATGCTTCGCAGGAGGCTCCCAAGCACTGAAGATGTCGCCTAGCCAGGGGACGAAACGTTGCAACAAAAACTTCCAGCTCGGCGAACAGAACCACAACAATATGTTGAAATGAAGGGAAGTGGACAAATAAGAAATTTTGTGACCAGAAAACAGGCAGTTTAAATTAATAGCCCTTTTTTTTTAGTTGATCCTAATTTCATTTATATCAAATCTAAGTTCCTCTTTCTCCAATTTACTTAATGCTTTGCGTAATTTACTTGTTTCAATGAGGTTCTCTAATTTATGGTATATTATTTGATAGGTATAATTATATGAAAAAATTCTGCCTGAGCTTCCTACATCAAATCCTCATTTCTAAATAAGGGCCCTAGTTTTATTCACTTTGTCAGTATGAAGATGAAAAGGGCGTGTCCCTGTGTGTTTACTGCCAAGCAATGTCAAACAATTTATTCACATTGCCTATTTTTCTGACTTTAGTGATCTTCCATTGAGTCTGTAACTCCCTTATTATGTGTATTATCTATTCTGCCACAATACCTTACAATCATATTAATAGGAGTTCTTTGTAACACAATAGAGCTGAACCTCTTTAATGGCCAGTGACTATCTCATTAAACTAAATGAGCTGTGCTTCTATTTACACAAGACCATAAGATGATGCCAAGTGGACTGATTTTGACTGAAGTAATTTAGCCCCATGGAGACAGATAACTGGAGCAGAGTGTTTAGTTGTTGACTCTTCTGAACAGTTAGCATTGCCTCTCCCCTCCCAGCCATCAAAACTCTCTTGCATAACTGTTCGATTTTTTTCCCCTGAAATTTGTATACATTTTTGATGCATGTATGTACTTCCAATAAACAAGCAGGCCTTCAAAAGAATGATTCCTCTTTTTGTACTCCAGTTATCTTCAGCAAGATCCATTTATAATCCAGTATTGTTTGTAGAAAATTTCTCTACAAAAGTCATGGAAAATTGGAAAGAGCCATTTTGACAGGATGATGGGGTTGAGAGTGAGTTGAATTGCTCAAATGATGTAACAAACTTGTAGAATTTTAACTGAGCATTATATCAATTAGATGTGAATAGCTTATTCAAGATCAAGATGAAATGATTCACTAGAAAGTAGTAGTCAAAATTAAGCTTGTTTTCTTGGATCATAGTCATTTCCCAAGATGCTGTGCGCTCCAGTCTTGCTGTTGACATCTTCAGCAGCTCAGAATCTGAAGACGGTCACTCTAAGTCCTTAGAAAAGAAAAGCAATTTATTGTCACTTATACTTATGAAAATATAGTGAGATGTTTAAGTCGTCACAATTCAGCCTCATTTTAATTACAGAAATTATAAGAAGAAATAATTGAGACAAAGTTAGGATAAAGTTCATCTTTTGTTCTCTCCATGGTTCCTGGATTTCTGGAATGGAGATTCTGGATTAATTAATGGAATGTCTGAGTAGTCTCATATTTTCTGTTCACATGAATGCAATTTAACTGTTCATGTGGAACTCCATTTACTGCTGGAGCAAGCATGACTTTGATCTGGTGTATCTGCACCTATTATAGAACAGGGAATCTGAAATAAGCAAGGAATACTCTTGTCCTATTTTTCTTAGTTTGTATATAATCATCTAATACATTTAGTTAGGTGGTGAAGGAAGACTTGGAAATAAGAGTCGCATGCTAGTTCACCGAATTAAACCTGAATCCATAGATCAGATCCCTTGGATTCAGCCTTAGAAAGGAACACACATGTTTATACAGTGAACCTCTGTTATGTCCCAAAAGCACTTTACTGCCAATGAAGGACTTCAAAGTCAGTCACTTGATGTCTGGAACTCAGCAGCTAATTTCATAGAATCATTGAATCCCTACAGTGTGGAAGCAGCAGGCCATTTGGCCTATCGAGTCCATACTGACCCTCTGAAGAGCATCCCGCCCAGAGCCATTCCACCTACCATATCCCTGTAACCCTGTATTTCCCATGGCTAATCCACCCAGCCTGGACACTATGGGCAGTTTAGCATGGCCAATCCACCTAACCTGCACATCTTCAGACTGGTGAGAGGAAACCAGAGCACCCAAGGAAGAAACCCACATAGACAGGGGGAGAACGTGCAAATGCCCATGCAACAGTCACCCAAAACTGGAATCAAACCCCGGGTCCCTGACGCAATGCAGCAGTGCTAACCACTGAGCCACCGTGTCGCCCACAATTTTGCCCCCGTAAACTCCTTTAATGTGTAAATAACTGCATAACTTGTTTTAATGATGTTGGTTGAGGGCTAGACATTGATCAGGAGATGAGAAGAACTCCCCTGTTCTTTTTCAGAGCAGCAACATACGACCTTCTATGTCTAACTGACAGTTTAAAGTCAGACTACAGATGGGCAGCTCTCAGTCTGTGTCGATTTAACAGATCTCACTGGGGCCAACTTCTGGATAGAGAAATATCACTTCACGTTATAGGGTGCTACTTAGCAGTTGTGGAACCCCCACTGCATTGAGCAGTCAATTTTCAAGAGTAAACTAAGAGTGTAAGGGGATTCAAAACCAATGATAAAACTGATAAATGAAAAAGTCAGATTGAAGCTACAGTTAAAATTCGAAGTGTACAGGTTTGATGTGCAAAGGCGAGTATTTCGTTCAGTTAATCGAATGCCAGATAACACAGTTTAGCCGAGCATTGGGACCTTGCAATCTTGCTGGATATACCGATATTTGGGTAATCGAATACCGGATAATCAAGGTTCCTCTGTAGATATGTAATGTAGTGCAACTGCACTGCATTTCACAGCAATTGGATGTGTCAGTGTTTGTGATATTCCATACAGTGACTTCTCGGTCTCTCACTGTCATATCCACAGGCCCCACTGAGATAAAAAGCATATGTGAAAAATTGATCGTCAATCTTGTGGCAACTAGCAATATTTCCCAAGGCTTGTAAGCAACTTGTCTGCCTACTCACTCAGCTTAGAATGAAAGGGACAGTACGAAACAGAAAAAAAGCAATAAATACCTTTTAAAAAATGTGAATAGATTTACTGCTTGATGGACAGATGAGTCAAAGATCATCAAGCATTGCAAGTGCCACAGGATTTAACATGCATCAAACTTAATTCTTCAGTTAGAAGTAGTTAATGAGAGGACATGAGCTCCCATTTTCAGATAACTATCAGTCTGGAGAAGGACTGGTTAGAACAATGGGAGAGGGAAAAAAACAGACGTTCACAGTCACGCTAACTACAGTTAACAAGCACTTTCGTAATCTAACACCGAGGGATGTGACTCAGTCAAGGCTGCTGAAAGGATTACAATTGCTGGAACCCCATTTATGGAAGAGGTATTAGCAAACAAAATCTGACACTGAACCACACCTGGAGATATTAAAGCAAGTTTTTTTCAAAAGCTTTGCTAAAGAGAAAAGGTTTAAACAGTATCTTTTAAAGGAGGAAAAAGAGGTCGAAAGACAGAGAGGTTCAGGAAAGCAGATACAAGGGAACATCGCCATCCAGCCAGTTCACATTGCAACTCTGGGCAGCCATTGCTCCCCAAACCTTGAACTCCTCACTATCAAATGCCGCCCCTCTATCTACCAAGGGAATTTACTGCTGCTATACTAACTGCTGTGTACATACCACCACAAGCAAAGGTTGAAGAAGCTGTGGATGTGCTGTACTCCACCACTAACACTCTGGAGACAGAACACCCTGAGGCCCTGCTTAATGTGACTGGCAACTTCAATCAAGCCAATCTAAGAAGATGTTGCCCAAGTACCATTACAACATTACCTGTTCCACCAAGGGCCCGAACATTTTAGACCACTGCTACACCACTCTGAAGGATGCCTACTGCTCCAATCCCCTGCCCTCATTTCGGGAACTTTGACCACAATGCCTTGCTTCTTCTCCCAGCTTACAAGCAAAAGCTCAAGCAGGAGACCCCTTCACAGATACAGGTCCAGTGCTGGTCGGAGGAGGCAGAGGATCAACTCTGGTGCTGTCTGGAATCGGCTGATTGGGCCATGTTCAAACATTCCACAAGTAAATTGGATGAGTACGCCACCACCATCACAGACTTTATCAGCAAGTGTGTGGAGGACTGCGTACCGAGGAAGTCAATCCGAGTGTTCCCAAACAGGAAACCCTGGATGAATCAGGACATACAGAACCAGCTAAAAACTAGGCATGAGGCCTTCAGATCAGGAGAAGCACTCAGATAGAAGGAATCCAAGTATATCTTTGCAGAGCCATTAAGACAGCCAAGGACCAATACTGATCCAAAATAGAGACCCAAACCGACACCCGGCAACTACGGCAGGGACTGAAGGACATCACAAGTTCTAAAACGAGACAGTGTAAGATAGCAGACATTGACATATCCCTCCCAACTTGTCTCAACACCTTCTACACTCGCTTTGAGCAGAATTTCGATGGAGAGGCAACACGTATTCCGACAAGTCCTTACAAACCTATCCCAACAGTCACTGCACCTGAGGTCAGATCAGTTTTCCTTCATGTGAATCCAAGGAAAGCAATGGGACCAGATAGAGTACCAGGCCGTGCACTCAGAGCATGCGCAGATCAACTGGCAGAGGTCTTCTCGGACATCTTCAACCTCTCCCTGCAGCAGGCCACTGTCCCTGCCTGTTTCAAGAGGGCCAACATCATCCCTGTGCCGAAGAAGGCTCATGCAGCATGTTTCAATAACTACTGCCCAGTGGCCCTAACTCCGGTGGTCATGAAGTGCTTTGAAAGGCTGGTCATGGCATTAATCAACCCCAGCATCCCCACTATTCTTGACCCACTCCAATTTACCTATTGGACCAACAGATCCACATCAGATGCCATGTCACTTGCCCTTCACTCCTCCCGAGAACACCTTGACACCAAGAACAGCTATGTAAGAATCCTACTCATTGACTACAGTTCAGCCTTCAACAGTGTTATCCACTTGAGACTGATTACTAAACTTAGTGACCTCGGACTAAGCCCCACTCTCCGCAACTGGATCCTCAGTTTTCTGACCCATAGGCCACAATCAGTGAAAATTGGGGACAATATTTCATCATCACTAACACTCCACACTGGAGCCCCCCCCAACGGTTAATACTCAGCCCCCTACTGAACTCACTGTATACCTGTGACTGCATCACCAAATACCAGACTAATGCCATTTACAAGTTTGCTGATGACATCACCATAGTTGGTCGAATCTCAGATGGTGACGAAACAGACTACAGATGGAAGGGTGGAAGACCTGGAAAAATGGTGCACCGAGAACAACCTAGCTCTCAATGCTGGAGAAACCAAGGAACTCATCATTGACTTTCGGCGGGATGTTACTCATGTCCCCTACAAATTTACAGCACAGGGGTGGATCGAGTGGAGAGTGTCAAGCTCCTGGGAGTCGTCATCCA
This sequence comes from Chiloscyllium plagiosum, assembly GCF_004010195.1. NCBI lineage: Eukaryota > Metazoa > Chordata > Chondrichthyes > Orectolobiformes > Hemiscylliidae > Chiloscyllium > Chiloscyllium plagiosum. Next base: position 59,202,702 of record NC_057725.1, read on the forward strand.
CAACAAGCTTTCTTGGATTCCTCATGTGGACACACTGGTTACAAAGGCCCAACAATGTCTGTTCTTCCTCAGGTAGTTGAGGAAATTTGGCATGACGGTGCCAAACTTTTATAGATGCACCATCGAGAGCATTCTGTCTGGATGTGTCACGACCTGGTATGGCAACTGTACCATTCAAGATCGGAGACGGTTATAGAGAGTGGTGAACTCGGCCCGGACAATCACAAAGGCCAACCTCCCATCTGTAGAATCCATGCACCAGGCCCGTTGTCAAGGAAAGGCCACCAGCATTCTTAAAGATCGATCCCACCCTGGCAATGTTTTTCTACAACCTCTACCATCAGGGAGAAGGTACAGAAGCCTGAACACACTGACCAGCCGGTTTTGCAACAGTTCTACCCTATTGCTGTTAGAATACTGAATGGATTCACAAACTCTTAACATTCGCTTGTACCTGTGTTCAATTCTTGCCTCGGGCAACTGTCTGTGTGGAGTTTGTTCATTGTCCCCGTGTCTGCATGGGTTTCCTCTGGGTGCTGCAGTTTCCTCCCACAGTCCAAAGATGTGCAGATTAGGTGAATTGGCCATGGTAAATTGCCCATAGTGTTAGGTGCATTAGTTAGGGGTAAATGTAGGGGAATGGGACTGGGTGGGTTGCCCTTCGGAGGGTCAGTTTGGACTTGTTGGGCTGAAAGACCTGTTTCCATACTCTGGGTATTCTAATCTAATCTAATCTAAAAAGTGGGTGTGCAAGTATGACTAGCTAAAGAGAACCAGCAACTAGACTACAGAGTAGGTCAATTGAGATGCAGTCACAGACATTTAAGAGGATATTGCAATACAGAGAATTGGGGACCCTCTTGTGGCACAGTGGTAATGTCCATAACTCTGGACCATGAGGCGCATGTTCATGTCCCACCTGAGAAAATCCAAGGGGAGGAAAGTTCAGTATCAAACTTAAGCAGCATATAATTGCACAAAGGTAAGTAACAGGTCAGAAAGTTGGACAGAATGTAAGAAACAGCAAAAATTGGCTAAAAGATTCATAAGGAGGGGAAACTTAGAGAATGAGAGAGAGAAATATAAAACAGAGACTGCAAGGATTTCAACAGTTATTCAAAATGAGGGTTTGTCATGCAGGAAGTGAGTTTGGAGATGTAACAGTCTTCACTCTGCAAGATGCATGTAACATTCTAGATATACCTATAAATCAGGAAATGAAAAGGAGGGATGAGTTTAAGCAAATTACAATAATCAAGGAGTTGATATCAATCAAATTGTGCTGCTGTGGCTGACTAGTCCAAAGCTCCTGATGGAATTCAACCTGATATCTTGAGAAGAATGGCTTAATGAGATAGTTGGTGGATTGGCTTTAATTTTCCATGGTTCTGGGGAGGTTCCATTAGAATGGAAAATAGTGCATGCAACTACTTTATTCAAAAAGGGAGAGAGGCAGAAAGTTGAAAACTGTAAGCCTCTTAGCTTAACATGTGAAATAGGAAAGACTTTGGATGCTGTTATTAAACATGTTATAGAAGGGCACTTTGGCAAATTCAAACCAATCAGGCAGAGTTACATGGTTTTGAGAAGGAAATACACATTTCACCAATTTGTTGGTGTTCTTTGAGGAAGTAACGTGCTGTAGTTAGAGGGAAACCAGGGATATGGTCCTCACGAGAACATAAATTGCAGGAAAAACCTCAATTTGTCTGGCAGCATTTGTGGAGCGAAATCAGAGATAACGTTTCAGGTCCAGTGATCCTCCTTCAGAACTGATTGTAGCTAGGCAAATGTTGGTACATATGAGCAAGACAGGGGGTTGAGGAAAGAATAAGTATTGGGTGGAGTTGGAGTCCAGAGCGAGAGAGAACAACAGTTGGGCAAAACGGGTAATGGTCAAACTGGGAGAATTAAGAGCTGCTAATGGGGAGGGGGGATCTAAGATGGCGGCGATCTGAGAAGATCAAACTGCAGAGCTTCGCATCGCAGCTGGAGCAGGACGGTCCTTTAACCCACCCACTCCAGGTCATCAGGATTTCTTGGGGTGTTGGAAAAATTGTGGAGCCCCAAGAAACATTTAAAAATTGACTGACCTGTATTTTCAGCTGTCCAGAAATGCCTAAAAAGGGAGGAGGAGCATCTGAGGCCAGGCCTGCAGCTCAGTCTGCAGCAACCTCAGAGCAGATTACTCTCCAGGACCTGGTGAACCAGCTTTCGAAATCTTGCGAGATGTTGGGAAAATAGATTGAAGATAAGCTGGCTCCAGTCTCTCTCATGCTGCAGAAGCATGAGCAGCAGCTGGGAGACCTGGAGAAGAGGACGGATGAGGTGGAGCACAGGGTCACAGTGGTGGAAGCTGATGCCAGTTCATTCAAGGAAGAGATCCAAGCCCTGAAGACACAGGTTCGTAATTTGCGTGACCAAGTGGATGATCTTGAAAACATGGGCAGGAGAAAAAACATTCGGATCATCGGTCTGCCAGAGGGTAAGGAAGGTGAGCGGCCTGCGGAATTTGTTGAAGATTGGCTTCCGAAATTCCTCGACTTGGAGACTGGCATGAGAGGATTGAAGATAGGGCTCACCGGGTCGCAACAGGGAGGTCGGGTCTGGGTTAACGCCCTCGTCCTTTCCTGGTGCGGTTCCATCATTACTGGGATAAGGGGAGAGTCATGGAGACTTCCAGACTCCAGGGGAAGGATCCAAAGGCCCTATTTTACGAGGGGTCTAAGATCATGTTTTTTCAGGACTTTTCAGCGGCGGTGATCCAGAAACGAAAATCGTATGATGGTGTCAAGAAAAGATTGAAGGAGCTTGGGATTCAGTACTCCGAGATATCCGGCAGTGCTTCGGATCACCTTAGATGAGTCCATCCATCTCTAAGACACATTGGAGAAGGCAAGAGACTTTGTGGACAAACTAACCTAATTTAAACAATTGTAGTATGTATAAATATCGTTGCTTGGGTATGCGTTTATCATTTTGTAAAAGAAATGGAGAAAATCCGGTTGGAGCTTTGTTTTTCCCCTTTTTTTTTTACCTCTATTGATAATAATTTGGTTCAAACTATGTCTGGCGGTGGTTAAGATGTACATTTTAAATTTCTAAGTTAGGACATACCAAAGGTTGGGGTAGGGTATTTATTACCCTTTTTTTAATAAAATATATTTTTTTTAATTCATATTGATATTCTATGGGGTGTTTATTCTTTTTAGCTTGTGCTTGTGATGCGGCTCGAGCTGGGAGAAGTGAAAGTGGTTGAGATGGTTAGATGCCTATTTATGGGCAGTTTGGGGCGGGTAGGGGGTGAGTTCCCCTACTCAGTGCTATTGGCGCTTTATATGTTGGTTTGTTCTCTGGTTTTTGTTTTTTTATTTTTAATAATTTTGTATGTTTGTTAAATGTAGTGGTTTTAGTTTATGTAGTTTTTATATTTGGTGGATCATGCAACACTAAAGCTTAGCAATTTGTGGTTCGGGTTCCTCCTCTCTGGAATTTAAATGTAATTGCAGAAGATTATGGCTGATGATTTGATTAAATGGTGTACCTGGAATATCAAGGGAAGTAACTCACTAATTAAGAGGAAGAAGGTACTCTTGAGTCTTAGAAAGGAGAAGGTGATATTGCTTTGTTACAGGAGACACATTTGGATGACAAGGAGTATCTGAAATTACAGCAGAATGGCTTTGACAGAGTTTATTTTTTATCATTTAATACCAGAAGTAGGGGAGTGGCTATAGGAGTGGCTATACTGGTTAGGAAAAATCTCTCATTTAAATTATTGGAATGTGTTAAAGACACATACAGAAGGTTTGTAATTCTTAAAGCCTTGATAAATGGGGAAGAATATGGCATTTTAAATGTTTATTGTCCCCCAGCTCATCCTCTTAAATTCTTGGTAGATGCTTTTTATAAACTGATAAGCCTCGAGTCTCGGCACATCATTATAGGGGGAGATTTTATCTGCCTCATGGACCCCACAGTAAACGAGTTGCCTAAAGGTCCCTCGATACCCTCTGCACAAACTAAAAAGTTATTGGGTTTGTGAGGGGAATTAGGATTGGTGGACGTCTGGAGGTGTCTCCACCCTACAGGTAGGGATTTCACGTTTTTCTCCAATCCGCACAGATGTCACACGAGGATTGATTTTTTTCTGACCCCTGCGGTAACCCTGGATCTGGTGGCATCCTGTATGATTGGTAATATTGTCATCTCTGATCATGCTCCAGTGTACCTCATGGTTAAAATTAAGGGTGTTACAGTGGATTCAAGGTTCTGGCGAATGGACTCCTTTATTCTCATGGATAGCAAGTTTGTGGAGTTTTCTCTAGGGAAGTTCGGGCATTCCTAGACATCAACATAGGCTCGGTTAATAGCTCATCTGTTCTCTGGGAAACTGCCAAACTCCTTTATTCTCATGGATAGCAAGTTTGTGGAGTATTTCTCTAGGGAAGTTCGGGCATTCCTAGACATCAACATAGGCTCGGTTAATAGCTCATCTGTTCTCTGGGAAACTGCCAAAGCTTAGGCCAGAGGGTTAGTTATTTCATTTTCCACAAGTAGGAAGCGGCAGAAGGATGAGCAGCAACGTCCCCTTGAAGCACGGTTGAAGGCAGCTGAGAAGGCCTATTTTGACAGACCCTCGTTGGTCAAACTACGTCTGCACTAAATTCCGTGCTCACGCAGACGGCAAAGAAGGAGCTGGCTTTTGCAAAGCAAAGGGTAAACGAGCATGGTGACAAGCCAGGCAAATACTTAGCATACCTTGCCAGAAAGAGAAGTGCCCCACAAACCTAAGCGATTAGGGAAGGGTCTGGGAACCTAACATGTGACTCTAAAAAGATTAATGTGGCGTTCCAGAGATTCTACTCTAAGTTATATCAGTCTGAGAATTGTGAGGAGGGGCAGGCCAAAATGGAATCCTTTTTTAGAGATCTGAAGCTCCCGGGTGTGACTCCCGAACAACAGTCCTTTCTCAATGCCCCATTATCAGAGCAAGAAGTGCAGGAAGCTGTGAGGCAGCTTCAGAGAGGAAAGGCGCCCGGTCCTGATGGACTTCCCAGTGAATTCTATAAGGAATTTATAAGTATACTGTCACCCGATGCTGAATATGTTTAATGATTCATACAGTCATGTTTGTCTCCCACCATCTCTGAGAGAGGCCAATATTTCACTTATCCTTAAAAAAGGGAAGGATCCGGAAGACTGTGCTTCATGCAGGCCCATCTCGCTCTTAAATGTGGACTTTAAGATCCTCTCTAAGGCTCTTGCGTTAAGGCTGGAGACTGTGTTACCTTCTATTATTAAAGAGGATCAGACGGGCTTCATAAAGGGTCGCAGATTGGCTGTTCTAAGCCAATTTTACTCAATTATTTGAAAAAAATTAAACAAGATCTCCAAAGATGGGATGCACTTCCAGTCTCATGGTTGGATCGGATGGCGCTTATTAAGATGAATATTCTCCCTCGTTTGCTATACCCTATACGGATGCTCCCCCTGATTTTCAATAAACAAACACTCAGGAGACTGAACAGTTGGTTCAGCTCCTTTATCTGGCACCGTAAACGGCCCCTCATTAAATTAGCCAAACTGCAGTTGCCTCATAGATTGGGGGGGGTAGACCTTCCGGACATTAAAAATTACCAATTAAGCTCGCTTTTGACCTACGTAAGTGATTGGGTTTGTGGGGACCCTCTTTCAATATGGCTAGATATCGAAGTCTCCCAGGCAAGGTGCCCCCTTACCAGTTTGCTGTTTTTGGACAAGGTGAGGACAGTTAGGGAATATTGCCATAACCCAATAGTCATCATTACTGTTAAAGCATGGAGGGCGATTCGGCAGAGGGAAGGTAATATTGGCAAAACATCTTTGCTTACACCTTTAGTGGGTATGTCGAGATTTCAACCAGGTATGATAGATTCAGGATTTAAACTTTGGGCAGTTAGGGGTATATCTTGCATGGGTGATTTATTTGAGGGAGATGTAATGATGTCCTTCGATCAGTTAGTACGGAAGTACGAGTTACCTAATAGAGACCTTTTTCTTTTTTTTTCAAGTTAGGGATTTTATTAAAAAAAAACCACACTTTTGACTGATCCCCACAAATCTGACATAGAGAGAGGGGTACTAAGGGCTAAGAGTACATTCTCTGTCAGTACTCTGTATCACCAATTGGGGGGGTGCCACCTCAGATGAGTCTGATCGACTCTGCAAGATGTGGGGAAAGAGAGCTGGGTGTTGAAGTTTCTTCAGAGGCATGGGAGGATATTTGGGAGAATACAAGGAAGATATCAATTTGCAATAGGTTGAAAATTCTCCACAGAGTCCATTTAGCCCCAGACCGTTTGTCAAAATTTAAACCAGGGGTATCTTCAGCATGTTACATTCTGTGCAAGGAAGAATATCTTGCTAGGTTGGATATCAGAAAACCCCCCCAGGCATGTCGGGTTGGCGGAAGATTGTTATGGAGCATATTCCCCTGGATTTTCTCACAAATATGCCATCTTGTTCAACGAGCAGTTGCGCAGTCAGAAACTTGTCTCAGGATCAACTTGTGTTGTGAACAGTCTGTTTAATTCTCCTCAGTGGCCAGGCAGGGTGGGGGGCCACAGTGGGAGGCTAGCAAGCAGAGTTTGGGTGGGGATGGAAGTGGTAGCTTGGGGTTTTTTCAGTACTTAACTGGAGAAAATGTCTGCTGCCTGATGCTGTTCAATCAGTCTGTCCTTTTAAAGATAGTGGAAGGAATCTAGGTGAGGTAGAATTGACTGTTATCAGCATGCGTGTGTTATTGGATGATACTATGAAGCATTAGGGTTAGAAAATTACTTTAAGATTTTTACATTGAGGGAAGTGCTCCTAAAACCAACCCAACAGTGGGACTGCAAACACAAGCAGCTTGAAGCTTAACTGTTAAACTTAGTGCTTCATTGAATTTGTCCTGATGAAGTACAGAGTGTCTGGATCCCTTTGAAACAGAGTCACTGCACTGATTAACTGCTGCTTTCATTGTTATTGAAAACAGATGTACGAAGTTTGATGTGACACTTAATGCTGGTGGACGGCAGAGAGCCAGGCCTGTTGTTTCCCTTTAACACTCAGAGTGCTCGATGGCTGTGCACCCAAACCCTGCTTCAGCATTCCATTTTAAGCTTGTTACAGAGGAACGTCGATTATCCAAATTTTGGATTATCCGAAGAAGTTCTTAAGGTCCTGATAGAAACATGACATCAAAGAGGGGGCAGGAGTACAGATGGGGGAGCGGGGCCTAGTGCGTGGTGTGCCGTTGCTGAGTGTCCTGGACAGGAAGCGGACTTAGCAAGTGCTCGCTTTGTCGATCCCATTGAACTGATGAGCGGGGATGGGGCGGGGGTGGGGGGTGGTGGGGAGGTTTCAGCAGTGCTCAGAAGTGTGTGTCTGCTAAGAAACAAACCCTGAGACAGAAAGAGGGAAAAAGGCAGGCAGAGCGAGGAAAAAGGAAACTTCAGAAAACTCTGAGCCCCAGAAGAGAGGCATTGAATCAATTAACCGAATAATCAATTATCTGAACCAAATAGTGCTTGCCCACGTCGTTTGGATAATCAAGGTTCCTCTATATAGCATTAAAATACTGTTGCTACAAAGATTATCTTGCTACCGTTTTGGATCCTTTACTGTAATTGAATTGGCTACCTTGTCATTCAATGGTATTTCCCACTCAGTTTCAATGTGGTTTTGTGTAAATAACTGGTGAAAAGTTTCATCCTGAGTTCAGTGGTTGGTAGCATGTTCCACTTCACATCCAAATGCACACCGCACTTGCTTGCAGATGCATTTTCTTTTTTTGATGTGAGTTAACGTGGGAACTGCTTTCACATTTGAAATGTCCCATGAGTAAGCAAGCCATGTCCGACCAGTTAAAACTATATTGATAACATTACCCTCCTCATACTTTCCATCAATCACCTTTGTAGTTTAAGCACAAAGCTACAGAAACGGAACTGAAAGGCATGCCGAACTGTGGACTGATTAATAACTTGTAAAGCTGGGCGCAAATGGGTAGCTCACGACATACGGTGTCAGCGAAAGAATCCCTTACCATTTCAGAGTTCCTCTATAAGATATTTCCATTTGCTTTGAAATGTTTGCAGGAATGTCTTCCTGTATGTTGTGTGTCATGTAATATTAATAGTTATTTATTAGGTTGTAATGTGTCCTGAACCTGAATAAAAAGCATGTTTCCTTTCAGAAATGTAGTATTTTGCAAATTAACAGTGAATATCAAATCTGTCAAAGTGCTAATTTAACCTCCGAAGCATCCTGTGCTGTAGTTTGGAGAGATTCCCTCCACTTCAAGCCCTCCATTGTGGAGTTAGGTTTGGTGACAGGAAAAACTGAGATTCCTCAGTGATCCAGATGGTATCTGTGGAGAGAGGAATGTAGAGTTAACATTTTTGGTGCAGATCTTTCTTCAGAAATTATGTTTGTATTTTTGTTTTATTTTTGTGTGCTGTGTTCATCAAATGAAGGAAGTAAATTCTGGGAATTGGAGTTCACCTCCCTCCTGGACAGTCAGTATCAAATCCTCTCATATCAGTTATCTTTGTTTACTGTCTCTAAACAGTTCATCGTAACCAGTGAACTTACCATCCCGTTGTAACTGTGCTCCACTTCTCTCTCATCCCTGTGATGGTGGGGACCACAGCAAGGAGGCTGAAATAGACCATCAAGATGAATTGGCATTTCTGGCTGAAGATAGTTGCAAATGCTTTAGCCTTGGCATTTGAACTCATACCTAGCCTCCTTGTTGATGAAAATAAGGATGGTCATGGAGTCTCTTTCTGTTTCACTGTGGGGCAGATGTCCCAATTTTAGCACAAGTCCCAAGATTTGAGTGAAAGGTTTACCAGGCTAGGCATACTTTTGTCTGGGTGCCAAGGTTGATGCTGGGTTCCATGTTCAGATTGATTCCAAGTCAGCCTTTTCTTGATGCAACTATGTGGTTTTACTCGGCCATCTATGATCCCATGATAGCAGAGGCCAATTAAGAGTCAACCCCAGCCTCCCCACAATGTGATGGATTTTGAATTGCATATCGGCCACACAAGGGCGCTAACTATAGAATTTCTTCCATAAAGCACACTATTGAACCATCGAGGTTTTCATTTCAATCTGTTAATACCGTGGACACCATCACTGGTACCGAGTTTATTGCTTTTCCCCACTTGTTGTGGTGGGATTTGAGTTTGTGCCTCTGGATCAATCGTCTAGGGTCTGGGTTACTAAACAAAACCACCACAGTGTGAGATTAGAGTTGTGCTTTCGCTGTATTGAGGCATTATTATTGAAATCTATTTGGTGGGTTTATTACAGTGAAGGTTCTAATTTAAATCTCCAGAGTTGTTTTAATAAAATGATGGAGGTGTACTTTGCTGTTAGTAGTTTGAATGTTTGCTGAATGCAGGATGAGGAGGAAGAGGAGTAGCCTCTCCATTTTCTTGTAGAACAGCTACACGACAAAAGGAATGCAGCGTACACAGTGTGCTGCGAGTAAGCTTGAGAAAGACAAGGGTAGTACACAAGAGCTAAACTGAATGCTACTTCTTCAGTACCTCAGAGTGAAAGACTGCCAAATGCTCCTTTATGGGTTGACCAAAGAGCAGTGTTTCAGCTCACTCGGAATGTAATAACTTGTCAGCACGATACCTCGGTTCCTGAACTGAATTATTCATGCTGGTGATTGAGAGCAAGGTTCAGCTAACAAATACTGTGGTTTAACAGGTGCCAAACCTACTAAATAGTTTGCCAAAATTGCAGCCTTTTTAATCCACATCATCTGTTTGCCTAATGAACTACCTTTCAATGTCACACTGACATTGACCTCATTGGAATTAACCTGATCATTGAAACTTACTCCTTGGTCACGTTGGAAAATAGTCTCGGAAAACGAGTACATACACAGGGGTTGGAAACAGCGATCCAGCGATAATTCACAGATAAGCGATTGCTAACTTAGTCTTGTTTCACCAATGCTTTTTTTTTTGTAAATGAACCATAGAAGTGTAAAATCTAGCAACTTACTGAGCTCTAATTGAAGCCATGCATTTAACATTGTTGGCTGAATTACATCACAAAACCCAGTGTTAAAAATGTCAGCAAGGAGTGGGCATTGTTGAATGCTAGAAATCTGAAATGCATAACCTGTCAATGAACTTTTGCAAAGACAGGTTAAGACTTTTTGGGTGCTGAGCCTTTAAGGAGAACGTACACATTGATTTTTTTTTTCATAAGAAATTAAGATAGAGGAGTCGATCATAGGAACTAGGAGAAAGTCACTCGCCCCTTTAAGCCTGCTTCACCATTCCACGCTATATTCCTGCTTTCTTCCCCTACCCTTTGATGCCTTCAACATCTAAAAATGTACCTGTCTCTTTCTTGAACATTTCAAGAGACTTAGCCTCCACAACCTTCTGTAGTATCGCATTCCAAAGGTTCGTTACCTGAGTGAAGAAAAGTTTCCTCATCTCAGTGCGAAATGGTCTGCCCTGTATCCTGAGACTGTGTCTCCTCATTTAGTCTCCCCAACCAGAGAAAACATCCTTGATTTAGTTTTTCCAGCCACGTTAGAATTCTATGCGCCTAAGTCAAATCAAATCCCCTTGTCACCCTCTAAACTGTAGTGAATACAGCCCCATCAAACCAATTTCTCTTCATGTGATAATCCTGCCATTCCTCGTATCAGCTTAGTGAATCTTCACTGCATTTTCTGAGTGGCAAGTATATCTTTTCTTGGGTAGAGACTAAAACTGCACACAATACTCACCAAGGCTCTGTATAACTGCAGTTAGACATCCTTACATCTCCTGTCAAGCACTCTTGCAATGAACACCAATATACCACTTGCCTTCCTAATCGCTTGCTGCACCAGCCTGTCTAATTTCTTTGAGTTGTGTATGAGGACACCCTGATCACTTTGTCCACATTTCTCAGTATATCACCATTTGAATAATACTTTACCTTTCTGCTTTTCACACCAAGTCCATTTAACATTGCCCTCTATAAGGGATTTTGTTAAAAGCCTTCTGAAAATTTAAATGCGCCATATCCCTTATGTATTCTAGTTATATCCTCAAAAAACTCCAATATCTTTGTTAAACGTGACTTACCTTTCATAAACATATGGGGTAGCTTTGTCCAGTTTCATTAATGTTTTCCAATTATGCTTTTACGATGGACTCGAACATTTCCCTCACTCCTGATTTTAGGCTATTGGTATGCAATTTATTGAGTTTTTTCTCTCCCTCCTATTTAAATGGTGAAGTTACCTTTACCACCTCCAATCCAAAGGAATTGCTCCAGAGTCTGTAGAATTTTGAAGGCAAAATTTTTGGAATGTATCCAACATTTCCAGGGACACTTTCTTTAGTACTATGGTATGTACATTATCAGGCCCTGGTGATTTGTCAGCGTTTAACCCCATTAATTTTTCTAGCACTATTTTCTTATAAAATACTGAATTCCTCAATTCTGCCCTGTCATTAGACGTGTTGGTTCCCTAACATTTCTGGGAGCTAATTAATGCTGTCTTTTGTGAAAACAGACCAAAGATTGTGTTTAATTATTCTGCTGTTTCTTGTTCCTCATTATAATTTCCCACCCTCTGACTGTTGTTATTTGTCCCCTTAAGCCTGTTCATCCATTCAGTAAGATCATTGCTGATCTTCCACATGAACTCACTTATCCACTCTTTTCCCATATTCATTGATCCCTTTGGTAGCTAACAGTTATCCATCTCAGCTCTGAATACTCAACAATTGAGTATCTGCTACAATCTTGCAGGCACAAAGTTTCAAAGATTCACAAACTTCTGAATGAAGATATTTATCTTCTTCACTATCCTTTAGGGTGACACAGTGCCTCAGTGGTTAGCTCTGCTGCTTCACAGCAACAAAGACCCAGGTTTGATTCTAGCCTCAGGTGACGGCCTGCGCGGAATTTGCACATGCTCCCTGTGTCTGCGTGGATTTCCTCTGGGTGTTCCAGTTTTCTCCCACAGTCCAAAGATGTGCAGGTTAGGTGAATTGGCCATGCTAAATTTCCCATAGTGTTCAGGGATCTGGAGGTAGGTGCATTAGTTAGCAGTAAATATAGTTTAATAGGGTAGGGGAATGGGTCTGGGTGGGTTACTCTTCGGAGGTCCTGTTTCCACACTGTAGGGATTCTATTCTTTCCCTATCAGATCATAGCAGAGTCTAAGCCTGGTGGGTTGGCCGTGCTAACTTGCCCATAGTGTCCAGGATGTGCAGGCGAGGTAGATTAGCCATGGGAAATGCAGGGTTACAGGGATAAGGGGATGGATCTATGTGGGATGCCTTTCCGAGGGTCAATGTGGACTTGATGGGCCGAATGGCCTGCTTCCAGACTGTTGGTATTCTATGCTTCTAAATGGTGGACCTGTTACTCTGGCTTAGTTTGTCCTGTCAAGTGAAACAGCTCCCCACAACATCTATCCTGGTAAGACCTTTTATATGTTTCAAAGAGATCAGTCTTTAAGCTTCTAGACTCCAGGGAATACAGGACCATCTACTTTGCCATGCCTCATCAGACAATCCTTTCAGTGAACCATCAATGCACACCCTCTGAGTGAACTATATCCTTCCTTGTATAAGGAGACCAAAGCTAGACCAGCAAATGATATTACAAACAAAATACTGAAAGTAGTCAGCAAGACTGGCAGCATTAGGGGGAAGAAAAAGTCACCATAGTCTTGCCAAATCCTCAGGCTGCTCTCTCATGAGAGAGATGGCTGGTGGTGGCTTAACCTGAGGATCACCACACCTCGGGTGAAGAAAATGGATGAAGTGTCCTCAGTCGGTGTAAGATTTGAACCTACATTGTTGGCTCCACTCTGCATTGCAAACCAGCTATCCAATCAATTGAGCTAACTGAGTGACAAGCATTGGAGGAGAGGACATCAGGGTCAATGTTTAAGGCTGCAGCTTCTCATCAGAATGTAACTGTTTTTTAACTTTAATGCTGATCTGCCCAAGTTTTCAGAAATCGACTGCTGCCCTATATGAATTTTGTGCTATGCTAGTCGCATAGACTTCTTATGCTTTTCTCTAATACACGCAAAAGTTTAAAAATAAAATATCCTTTAACATCATAGCATCTGTTTTGTGCTAGTCATTTCTCTAGAATACATTGTGTAATGTCCTCTCCCCAAAACGACTGCAACAAGAAGTCTGCGCAGAGATGTGGTCAATCCACAGGACTTTCGGTGGTTTCCTCCTTCCTGTGCAGACTGTTTGATTTTTTGCCTTGGAAAATTAAATGAGTTAGAGAAGAGGATGTGGTTTAGTTGGACCACAGTTTAATCATTAACAGGATAGCTTTGTATCAGGGAAGGTTTGTCATGTGTATCTTCAAATGCACTTTTACTGGGGATTATTTTGAGCAACTATAAAAGCCCAAGGCAATAATCCATTGTTCATTCCTACAGTTTTCTGCCTCTTCCATCAACGACAGTTCGGTGCCATGGCATATGTTTGTGAGGGGATAGGGAATCAAAGGAAAGACAACTTTGCATTTACATACTAAATAAAACCGAAAGAACTGCGGACGTTGTGAATCAGAAACAAAAACTGACTCTTCCTCAGAACTTGTGATGACTAGGAAAATGTCGGTTTAAGTGCAGAAGGTAGGGTCAGGGAAGGGGTAAGGAGAAAATGATAGGGAGGGATAGAGCCAAAGAGAGAGAGAGAAGAACAGTTTTCTTTAGATTCCCTACGGTATGGAAACAGGCCCTTCGGCCCAACAAGCCTACACCGACCCTCCGAAGAGTAACCACCCAGACCTATTTTCCCTCTGACTAATGCACCTTACACTATGGGTAATTGAGCATGGCCAATTCACCTGACCTGCACATCTTTGGACTGTGGGAGGAAACTCATGCAGACACAGGGAGAATGTGCAAACTCCACACAGACAGTCGCCCGAGGCTGGAATCAAACCTGCGTCACTGGTGCTGTGAGGAGGCAGCGCTAACCACTGTGCCACCATGCCAAAGGAGTTGATAATGATCCCCAAATCAGATGTTAACAACTCCTTTGTCTGTCTAACTGTATTTCTCTTACTTTGGGTTCTATCCCAAACTATTGTTTACTCCTTACCTGTTTCCCCCAACCCTATCTTTTAAAAATAAACCAACATTTTCCTGGCTACCATCAGTTCTGAGGAAGGGTCACTGGACCTGAAACGTAAACTTCACTTTCTTTTGACAGAAGCTGCCAGACCTGCTGACCTTTTCCAGCAACTTCTGTTTTTGCATTCACATAAGTGCCTTTCACTTTCACAGAGCATCCCAAAACCTTGCAATTGAAGAAGCACTTTTTCAGTGTGGTCATGATTATAAAGTACGAAAAGTAACAGCCCCGTTGCAAACAAAGATCCCAAAAACTGCAAAGAAACAAATGGCCAGCTCACTTGTTTTAGTGATGATAATTGGGGGATGACTATTGATTAGAACTTGAAAATAGTGATGCCAATCATTTAACATATGAACACTGAGACCTCTGACAACTCCCTCTGTACAGTCCTGATTGTATGCTCATGTGGCTGGGACGGCTTAATCACGTGATCTTGATTCTGAGGTGAAAGGTTATTACTGAGCCAAAGTTAGCATTCTAAAGAGAGAAACACTACAGTTGCACAATATAAAGTATATACAAGTGTTAACACTGATACTGAAAGAAAACATGGTTGAATTTCTTCAAACTCCCCCCTCTCCTAACCCTGCGACCATAACCTTTTTAACCAGAATAAGAGTGCCAGCTAAGTTCAGCTGAAGACACAGTGACAGAGCAGGAGAAGCCCCATGCAGATTCACAGTGATCCCAATGATTAAGAAGCATTGGAGAAATTGGGGTTGTTTTCTTTGGAGAGAAGATGACTATGAGGAGATTTGATGGAAGTTTTCAAAATCATGAACGGTCTACACAGATTAGACAGAGATTAAAAAGTTCCCAATCGTAACATGATTGAAAGCCAGAGTACACCGTTTTAAAGTGTTTTTCAAAAAAAGCAAATGAGAGATGAAAAAAACCTTTTTAATCACCATGTAATTAGGGTCTGCAATGCACTGCCTGGAAGTGTGGTGGAGGAGAAAGGTCCAGTTGAGACATTCAAGTGAGTGTTGGGTGACTGTTTAAATAAAAGCAATGCGCAGAGAAATTCAGTAGGTCTGGAAGTATCTGTGGTAAGAAAACACAGTGGACATTTCAAGTCCAGTCACTAGTTGAAAGAAGGATTAGATGGGACATGAGGAAAGACTTTTTTGCCCAAACGATGGGTGATGGGTGTGTGGAATTTGTTGCTCATTTTGCTGGCAGAGGCAGAAACCTTTTTTTTTAAAGGAAGGTGCAAATGTAGTCACACGGCAATTAAATGCAGCAACGTCCCGGAAAGAGCAATGTAATGATGATCAGCTGATTTGTTTTTGGGATAAGTTAATTACCCCTCATAGAGGCTCTTTTGCACCCTCCTGAAATGGTAGTCAGGGTCTCAGTTTGATTTTTGATTTCTGAGCTGAAAGGCAGCAGCATTGACAATGTGGCATCCCGTCAGCACTGTGCTGAAGTGCTATCCTAGATTTTGTGTTGCAGTACCTACTGGTAGGTCTTTGTGAATGTCTGGTTGTCAGGTTTAATGGCTTGGGGGGCGGGGGTGGTAGGTTTGCAAGAAGGATGTCATGCGACTATGAGGCTGTTACCCCTCAGATAGCTCTCCCATCTTGGCAGATCAGAATCTGATCCCAAAGCGTCATCTCCTTGAAGCACACACATATTCAGAGCTAGGAGTAACCCAATGCCGACAACACACATTGATGTAGTTCATCCTTGGAATTGAACAATTTACTCACATCCGTGCAGCGGTGAAAACAGTTTGTGGATTGCGGTATTTTCAAATGGCTCAGACGTGAATGATTCCGGCGACTGACAAAAGTGGGCTCAGCCAGAATAATTTGAAGTAGCCACGAATGGATTTGAAAGCAATGTGGAATGCTTCCTGAGGCTGGGATTTGTCAGGCCTGCAGTTAGGTTGTGTAGATTTGCAATTAACACAGCCTACAATTAATGTTCTCATCAAAGATTTGTGTATCTGGGAAGAGTGCCTAATGGGCATTTCTTTTAATCATGTAAAAAAAAATACACATTCTTCAAGAGCATTGTTACCAATTTATCCGGAAAAGAGCAGACTTTTTTTTTAATTGAAAGGAATGTCCTGACAATTTAAAGCCAGTCTTGCCCATAAAGCTACTTTGAAAGTTACAACTTATTTCCCAGGTTTGGTTGACTTGAGTTCTGAAAGCGACTGAGAGAGATGGCTGGTGGTTGTTTAACCTGAGGGTCACCACACCTCAGGTGAAGAAAATGGATGAAGAGTCCTCAATTAGTGTAGGAATTGAACCGACATCGTGCAGTACTCAAATTAAAATGAGTGCTTGTTGCCATCAGGAGTGTCAGGCGATTAAAGTCAGCATGGTCAAGAAGAGAGAGAGAAGCAGAATTAATGTTTCAAATCCAGTGTGGAAATTACGATATCTTTTCTTTACATTTGTTTCCCAGCCCACATGTTACAAACCAACATGTTGAGTCATTCTGTTTATAATTTGTTTTATGTTTCCAAATTCCATCTATCTTCTAAAGAGGATGTTGCAGTGTGAGGTACAGTTCTACCAAGCTTCCCTTTGGTGCCAATGTGCCATTCTTCAGCTTTAATCCTACATGCTTAAGTTCTGTCAGGCTTTTCTCTTGGACATCCCAGACTACGTACTGTAGTTGACTGAAAGAGGGGCAGATACCCTATCTGTGATTTTCTGATGTTACCCTGGCGCACCTGTACAGTACAATCTTCCTGTAAAGCACGTAAGACAACACTTTTCTCCGTACTTCAGTACACGTGACAGAAATAAATCAAAACAAATCATGACACTATGCATCTGGAAGAGGGGTCAGCCACCCTTCCCTCCAATATTCCAGATGTTTATCTAGGAATACTGGTCCTTCATGTGAGTACAGTAATTGTAAAAGAGGGACTTGGAGCTCCAACACCTGGGCAGCAGTGTGCTGTCGCAGTCATTTGTATTGTACAGAGAGATTAGTGTTATTTGCAGTCCCTCTGCTGTGGTGAATTCCTTCTGTCAGACCAGGTGAATTGCATCCTTTTGGTTTGATGTATAAAGCCTGCACATCTGCACAATTCATTCCTTATCAGCCTCAAGTAAATTTGTTCCCATTGCCATGTGCACAATAACTCACTCTACAGCACTGATTGTTGATGAGCAACTAGTCAGAGTTTTTGATGCAATGTTGATTAATACACTAACAAACAAGATATAAAAACCTCAAATACATTAAAATAAATAGAACTCCTCAAATCCAGATACTTTCATGATGAGAGCGTGGTTAGACTAGTTGCTAACATGTCAACAGTTTGTACTCTAATGGGGAGCTTTATAATCTCTGCTGACACCATTCTATCCTGCAGCAGATATTGAGCTGAATTAAAAGGACAATATTTGACAGCAGAACCTGCTTTTTGTTATTACTGAGAAGGAATTCCACTTTTAATCAAAGGCATTGGTGAAGCATCGTACGGAAGAGTGAAAAACAGGAAGAAAGCAAAGAGGGAGAGAATGAAGGGGAAAGGTGGCTAGGGAGGTATTATGCAGGCGTTTTAGAGGAATTGTGATAAGGCAAAGTAGAAGCGAGTACAAGACAACGATAAAGGGAAAGAATGCGAAGGGATTGAAGTGAATCAAGTTACAATGATGCAGTGCCTTGTATCTCCTCAGTAGAACTCAAAACACTTGAACCAATTAAGTACTTTCAATGTGTAGCAGTTGTTATACTGCAGGGCAGTGCAGCAGCCAATTTGCTCAAAGGAAGTCCCACAAGCAGGAGGAAGATATATGAGCAGAAATTTGTTTTAATGAAGTGTACTGAGGTTGGCTTGGACATCAGCAATAATGCGCGTGCTGTTCTTTGAACAGATCTGTTGGTTTGATTTACCTCCACTTGAGAGGGCAGAAAGGACCTTGTTTGAAACAAGGTCTCTTAGGTCAGTGCAGCAGTGAAAACGCGCAACAGTTATGCTGCTGGCTGCCGAGAATGAGTTGGACCTGTACACTGGTTGTGTAATGATCCATTCATTCAGTATTCCAGCTGCAGGAAGGAGCAGCATTCGCTCAACTTGTCTATGCTCTATCTGGAGCACTACGGCACTGACTATTCATCCATTTTTCATAGTTGCTTGACATTGTTTGCCACATGACAGAAGTCTCCTCAGGCAGAAACTCATCCCAAATCTCTGCCTGTGATGTCTTTTACAATATTGTATTATGCAGCAGCCCTGACACCCTACCAACATTAATGAACAGTTTCAGCTTGGTTAATTGTAAATAAAATATTCTTATGTTTTCAATATCGTTGGTCTTGAATGGAGCTTTTATAATGATATTAATATATAAAAGTGACTTCTGCACACAAAAGTTTTGCTCACAGGTTAAAAGGGAATGCTAGCATTAACAAATTATTGGATGAGCTCCAATAGGCAAAGCATGAGTGGTTAGTGAAAATAATTTTATTCAGAATATTAAATTATTGCCTTTTGCGTACTCTGAATCTCCACAGTAAATCTTTATATGTTACTGGTGTGCTGAAGTCAGTGCCAGTGATGATTACCAGTAATGATAAAGCTATATGTTCCTGACAGACTGTGACAGTTGACTGTGGGTGGTATCAATGCAGTAATGATTCACAGGAAGGTAAAATACAGTATTGGTCTGCAATAGGGGTGACGGTTTTGTTTGGATATATGCCCAGAGGTCTCTATATAATGTCTGCCTCGAACTGACCCACTTGTCGACAATCTTTTTTCTATCTACAGTATTTTTCAAACCAATGTTTAATAGGGATTTTTAAAAAGAACTGAGGAAAATGGATTTTTTTTAAAATTCCCTTGAGTTTTCATCTGATGTCACATGTAGCTGCCTTCCTCCCCCTGCTCAGACAAGACGTGAAAGTGACTAACCTTGATACCAAGGTTACATTTGAATAAGTGTGGCATCAAGGAGCCCTATCAAAACTGGAATCAATGTGAATGGGTCAGGTGGGTCTCTCAACTGATAGGAGTCACGCCTGATAAAGGGCTTATGCCTGAAAGATTGACCCTAATGCTCCTCAGACGCTGCCTGACCTGCTGTGGTTTTCCAGCGCCACGCTTTCAACTGTCACAAAGGAAGACGATTGTGCTTGTTGGAGGTCAGTCATCTGTCCTGAGATGTCGCGGCAAAAGTTTGCTCAACGTGGTATACTAGGCCCAGTTAGCTATTTCATCAATGATCTTGCTTCTTCCTAAGGTTAAAAAAATGGGAATGTTTGCTGATGATTGTGAAATGTTCACCATTGGCAAATCCTCAAACATAAAGCAGTCCACGTCATGTACTGCACAATATGAACAATAACAAGTAGCATTGACACAACATGTCAATTGTGCATTCCTGGCTGGCACAAAAATAAAATGGGGAGGGTGGCCCGACCATAACCAATAGGGAAATTAGATTGTTAGATCAAAAAAGGGGCGTGCAAATTGGCCAAAAAAGTTGCAAAGGTGAGGATTGGGAGCAGTTTAGATTTTTAGCAAAGGGATTGATTAAAAGGGGGAAAATGAAGTTCGAGAATAAGCTCCTGACGAAAATGCAGACTTATTGCAAACACTTCTATCGGTTTGTTAAGACAAGTATTGATTCATCGCAGTCATAAGGGGACCTTATAATGGGGAACAAAGCGATGACAGACAATTAAATATGTGCATCAGTTCTGTCTCCAAAATATAGGATGCAATTAGCATCCCAAAAATGTTGAGGAACAGAGGGCCTAGTGAGAGGGGGAAATTGAAGGAAATCAGTATTGGTGGGGAAATGATGTTGAGGAAATTGATGGGGATTAAAGGCTAATGAATTTTCAGTGCATGATAATCTACATCCCACAGTTTTTAAGGAAGTGGCCTGGAAATAGTGGGTACATTGGCAATCTTTCAAAATTCAATAAACCGGGAACAGTTTCTATGTAACCCTACTACTTAAAAAAAAAAAGTGGGTAGTGAGAAAGCAGGGAGTTCTGGACCAGTTAGCCTGACATCTATAGTGGGGTAATGTAGAGTTTCATATCCCCGTTGATAGCAGCTGGCTCAACTCTGCCCTGTTTCTGATGTGTCTCACTCTTCTTCTTCCATTTAGTATTCCTGCCTGGTCTAGCACCTTTCTGTATCACTGTTCCATCCCAATTTCTTTGGAATACTCTTACGGGGGGCTGCTGAAATGGGTATCCGTTCAGGGACTTCCCTGGTATCCCACTAAGTGCAGAATAAAGGTTTCTTTGAAATTGCCAAAAGTCCTGCTGACCCAACCAGGGTATGGATTCCCTTCCTTTTAGATCAGAATAAGGGAGCTTTCTCACTCTGTGTCAGTTTTAAATGGTTGGACCCCTTCGTCATCCAGCAGAGATATGGGCTCCTTTAAATTTTGCAAGCTAGGCCTGGGAACTTCCTCTGATATTGTTTCTTCCTGTGCTAGATAAGGGCTGGCTGCATCTCCCTGAACTGCTGCTCCCATCCCAACCTTGCTGCTTTCCTCTGCTTCATAACTGAGTGCTGCACACCAGTTTTTGGATGCCTCAGCTTTAACAGCAGCACCTTCAAGGCTTTTAGGGTGGTTGCAAGTGAACAGTATTGCTGGTGTAATGAATTCCCCAATTTAGTTGCAATTGGGATGAGCTGATCCCAATTCTTCCCATTTCCTTTGTGACAGTCTGGATTAGACTGATTAATTTCTACTGACTGGTCTGCCATGTGGTTCTTCAGCAGTGGTTACCCTGACCCTTGATTAATCCAGCAAGGAAGTTATTTCGCTCTTTTTAGCTCACTACCTTCGCCTCTTTCAAATCTACGGTTCCTTTCTTGATCTCTCTTAAATTTACGGGTGTTCTCCCAGGCTTTTTAAAATTCTGGTCACTTCTCTAAGACACCTCATCTATGATGGGTTATTTCACCCACTTTAGGGCTTCTGAACCTCTCACAGAATTCTGCTACATCGCAGATCTTTGCTAAGATTATCCAGTTTGTGACCGAACCACATCTCTGGACTGTGTCCTTGTGGTTATCCTGACTTTTTTCTTTTAAAAGCACTGGTGGGATTTGAATGTCATAAATTTCTGCAGTGCACCTTGTAGATAGTACACTTCTGCTACTGAGCATCGGTGGTGGGGGGAGTGGCTGCTGGTGGATGTAGTGACGATCAAGCAGCCTGCTTTGTCCTGGATGGTGTCTCGCTTTTTGAGTACTATTGCAGCTGCGCCTATCCAGGCAAGTGGGAAGTATTCAATCAGACTCCTGACTTGTGCCTTGTAGATGGTGGACTGGCTTTGGGGAGTCAGGAGGTGAGTTATTCACTGCAAAATTTCTAGCCTCTGACTTAATGTTTGTAGCCATAATTATGTGGTAAGTCCAGTGAGTTTCATGGTAACCCACAGGATGTTTATAATAGGAGAATTCAGTGATAGTAACAGCACTGAATGTCAAGGGGTGGTGGTTAGATTGTCTCTATTGGAGAAATGTGTGACATGAATGTTACTTGCCACTTATCAGCCTATGCCTGCATATTGTCCAAGATGTTGTTGCATTTGAACATGGGCTGCTTCAGTATCCGAGGAATTGTGACTGATTATCCGAGGAATTGTGCAATTATTAGCAAACATCTCCACTTCGGAGTTTGAGTTTGATTTACTGTTATCACATCAGTCATAGAGATGTACATAATGGAAACAGACCCTTCGGTCCAACTCGTCCATGCCAACCAGATATCCCATGCACCAAGATACAGTGAAAAGTGTTGTTTTGTGTGCTGTACAGGCAGATTGTATCGTACAATGTGCAACAGGATAGCAGAACAGAGTACGGAATAGTGTTACACATGCAGAGAAGGTGCAGAGAGAAAGGTCAGAACTAACATTTGAGAGGTCTGTTCAAAAGTCTGATAACAACGGGGAAGAAGCTATTCTTGAACCTGTTTGTACTTGTATTCAAACTTTTATATCTTCTGCCCTATGGAAGAGAGTATAACTGGGGTGGAAGGGGTCTTTGATTATGTTGGCTGCCTTCCTGAGGCAGTGGGAATTGTAGATGGAAAGTTGCTTTGTGTGATAAGGTCATTGATGAAGCAGCTGAAGATGATTGGGCCTGAGACACTACCTTGAGGAACACCTACAGATATGTTTTGAAATGACAGACCTCCAACACCCACACCATCTTCCTATGTGCCTGTATGATTCCAACCAGTGAAGAGTTTGCCCCCAGTACCCATTGATTCCAGTTTTGCTAGAGCTCCTTGATGCCACGCTCACTCAAATGCAGCCTTGATGTCAAGGGCTGTGACTCTCACCTCAGCTCTGGAATTCAGCTCCTTTGTCCTTGTTTGAATCAAGGCTGTAATAAGGTGCTTCATTATATTGGATGGGTGCCAGAGAGACCAGCCCTGTGTTCTGGTAAGATTAGAGTAACTTTACCTTGCTCTATCCGGTCAGACTTTCGTGCACTTTGCTCATACTGTAACATGTCTGCAAGCAGCCCATCTTGGATGTGCGTTCCTATTTTCTGTCACAAATAAGAGACAATTTTATGGTCTTTCTGTTCTGGCCATAACATGGTTGGATCTGTTAACTTGTTTTGAATTTTTAATTTAATTTTCTTTTCAAAACAGGCCGTGCTTTTGCAACAAATTCTCTTCAGGATTAAAACATAAAGGATGGTTTCTTCAAGCACCCAAACAAAGGGGGATAATTTTTGCAACATATACAGATAGATGAGCATATGAAGAAAAGAGAAAATAAGGAAAAGAAATTACGATGAAGTTTTTTTTTTAAAATGGGCATTAATTCGCATGAATCAAAGTTTAGTAAATCATTGGGCGGCTTGGTGGCACAGTGGTTAGCACTGCTGCCTCACAGCGCCAGAGACCCGGGTTCAATTCCCGCCTCAGGCGACTGACTGTGTGGACTTTGCACGTTCTCCCCGTGTCTGCGTGGGTTTCCTCCGGGTGCTCCGGTTTCCTCCCACCATCCAAAGATGTGCAGGGTCAGGTGAATTGGCCATACTAAATTGCCTGTAGTGTTAGGTAAGGGGTAAATGTAGGGGTAGGGGTGGGTTTCGCTTCGGCGGGTCGGTATGGACTTGTTGGGCCGAAGGGCCTGTTTCCACACTGTAATCTAATCTAATTGTCCACTAAAAGATAATTGTCATTGATGGATCTGGCAGAATCCCATTCATTAGGTGATTGGATATGGTGGGTGCAGTTGAATGCTTAGCAATATGATTCTTGTGGATTAGATTAGATTAGATTACTTACAGTGTGGAAACAGGCCCTTTGGCCCAACAAGTCCACACCGACCCTGCGAAGCACAACCCACCCAGACCCATTCCCCTACATTTACCCCTTCACCTAACACTACGGGCACTTTAGCATGGCCAATTCACTTTTTTCAAGGAATAGATTTATTTCCAGAAGTCAGTTCTTACGAGAGGTTCAATGTGGAGATAGGCTGTAACTGGGAATGCAGCTACTTGTTGTTTGTTCCAATGTCAAGAAAACAATCTAAGAGTTCAAAACTGTATAATTAAAGCTACTCAAAAAAAAAGAGAGGTTTCAGACATGTGACAGGATTCATGGATGTGTTAGCTCAACCGAATGAGGTGATTTTGTTGTCTCTGGTCAAAGGCAATTGTGCGTTGTGTGAGATAACTGTGGAGCCAGTAGCACCATTTCAGCCATAATAATTTTCAATGTTTCCTTTGTTCAGAACTTGCTGGGGTAGATGCTCTTTGTGTGGGTTTTACTGTAATGTTCACACACAATGGAGGTGTGAATTCCCAGCGAGATGAAAATTTATATCCTAATATTTGCTGAAAATTTCTAGAAGCAGGCAACTTGCTCATTTAGCAGTCATTTAAAATCCAGTAAGAGTCCACTATAAAAATTAAATAGGGGAATATAGTTCCATTAAAGATATCACTTAGTGCCTTGTGGCATGGCATGTATGTTTATTTACAGAGCTGAAAATTAGAATCTTACATCTTGATACGTAAGTATATCGTAGTTTCACCATGTGTCTCTATGTGTGTGCAACATACAATCAAGTAAAATTAATACTTAATTAACACTTACCACAACCTTTTTCTCCCTAACCATCAACTCCATTCTCTCCCTGGCTTCTATCTGAGGCTGAGCTAGACTCTACACAATTTCAGTGTTACATTTCAGTGCAAGTCCAGAATAAGTTTCTGACCACATATCCATTCCATCACTAAGTCCCAATCAGCCCTTTCCTTAACTTTATCTACAGCTGAAATCTCACCTGTGCCTTTATTACCTCTAAATGTTCTTACTATTCAAATGCACTCCAGAACTGTCTTCCACCGCCCATAAACTTCAGCTCATCCAAAACCCGCTGCCTCTATTCCCACCTCCCACTGAGTTCTAATCACTCTATCAGCCCTGTCTTTCATTATCTATATAGACTTTTATTCTGGCCAAGTTTCAGTTTAAGTTTTGCACTCTTGTTTTCTTTCTGGTCTCACCCCTTCCCACCTTTGTAATCTTCTCCAGATAGAGCCATACAGAATGGAAACAGACCCTCAGTCTAACCAGTCCATGCCGAACGTAATCACAAACTAAACTAGTCCCACCTGCCTGCTCCTGGCCCATATCTGGCAATAGTTGAAGAGTGTGGTGCTGGAAAAGCACAGCTGGTCAGGCAGCATCCGAGGAGCCTGACTCTGATGAAGGGCTTATGCCCAAAACGTCGATTCTCCTGCTTCACGGATACTGCCTGACCGGCTGTGCTTTTCCAGCACCACACTCTTCGACTCTGATCTCCAGCATCTCCAGTCCTCACTTTCTCCGTATCTGGCAATACTGGATTTAGTACTGTGCAGTGAGGCAGACTTGATGAGGAAGCTTAAGGTGAAGGAACCCTTAGGAGGCGTGGAAAATCTGCTAGAATTCTTTGAATTAGACCATGGAGAGCCAATGGATGTTATCTATCCAGACTTGAAGAAGGCTTTTGACAAGATGCTGCACAGGAGGATACTGAGTCAGATAAGGGCCCATGATGTTTGAGGCAAGGTGCTATCATGGACAGAAGCTTGGCTGTCTGGCTGAAAGCAGAGAGTGGGGATGGAAGGGTCCTTCTCAGGATAGCAGCCAGTGACAAGTGGTGCTCTACAAGGCTCAGTGTTGGGACCACAACTTTTCACTTTATACATTAGTGATCTAGGTGAAGGAACTGAGGGCACTCTGGCTAAGTTTGCAGACGATACGAAGATAGGTAGAGGGACAGGTAGCATTGAGGAGATGGGGAGGCTGCAGAAGGATTTACAAAGGTTAGAAGAGTGGGCAAAGAAGTGGCAGGTGAAGTACAACATGGGAAGGTGTGAGGTCAGACACATTGGTAGGGAGAATAGAGGCATGGACTATTTTCTAAATGGGGAGAAAATTCAGAAGTCTGAAGTGTAAAGAGACTTGGGAGTTCTAGTCCAGGATTCTCTCAAGGTAAATTGAATCAGGAAGGCAAATGCAACGATGGCATTTATTTTGGGAGGACTTGAATATAAAAGCAGGGATGTCCTTCTGAGGCTCTATAAGGTTCTGGTCAGACCACATTTGGAGTACTGTGTGCAGTTTTAGGCCCCACATCTTAAGAAGGATGTACTGGCCCTGGAGCATGTTCAGAGGAGGTTCACAAGAATGATCCCAGGGATGAAAAGCTTAACATATGAGAAGCATTTGAAGACTCTGGGTAGATATTCGATGGAGTTTAGAAGGATGAGGGGGGATCTAGTTGAAATTTACAGAATACTGAATGGCCTGGACAGAGTAGATGTTGGGAAGATGTTTCCATTGGTAGGTGAGATTAGGATCCAAGCGCGCAACCTTAGCATAAGGAGAAGACCTTTTAGAACGGAAATAAGGAGAAACTTCTTCAGCCAGAGAGTGGGGAATCTATGGAATTCATTGCCACAGAAGGCTGTGGAGGCCAGGTCATTGAGTATATTTAAGACTGAGATAGATAGGTTCTTGATTGTCAAGAGGATCAAGGGTTATGGAGAAAAAGTGAGAGAATGAGGTTGAGAAACTTATCGACCACGATCGAATGGTGGGGCAAACTCAATGAGCTAAACGGCCTAACTTCTGCTCCTTTGTCTTGTGGTCTTACATCCCTCCAAACCTTTCCTATCCATATACGTTTCCAAATGTCTTTTAAATGTTGTAATTGTACCCACATCCACCACTTCCTCAGGAAATTCATTCCACTCGCGAACCACCCTCAGTTTAAAGAATTTGCCCCTCATGTCTTCTTTAAATCTCTCTCACCTTAAAAATGTGCTCCCTTATCTTGAAATTCCCAATCCTAGGGAAAAGAGAACTACCATTAACTATGTCTCTATCTCTCAGTATTTTATAAACTTCTGTCAGGTCGCCTCTCAACCTCATACGCTCCAGTGAAAAAATCCCAGCCTTTCCAGCCCTTCTTTAAAACTCAAACCTTTCACACCTGGCAACCTTCTGGTAAATTTCTTCTGAAACTTCTCTAACTTAATAATATCCTTTCTAAAACTGTGCGACCAGACCTGGACACAGTATTCCAGAAAAGGCCTCAGCAAAGTCCTGTGTAACCTCAACATGATTTACCAGCTCCTATACTCAAAGAACTGAGCAGTGAAGGCTAGCACAAGGGGGCATAGCTTCAAATTGAGGCGTGATAGATATAGGACAGATGTCAGAGGTAGTTTCTTTACTCAGTAGTAGGGGCATGGAACACACTGCCTGCAATAGTTGTAGACTAGCCATCTTTACAGGCATTTAAATGGTCATTGGATAGGCATATGGATAGGAATGGAATAGTGTAGATTAGATGGGCTTCAGATTGGTTTAACAGGGCGGCGAAACATCAAGGGCCGAAGGGCCTGTAGTGTTCTATGTTCTAATGAAGGCAAGCATACCAAATGCCTTTTTAACCACCCTTTTATAGATGTGATGATTCTCAGTCTTAAATTGGTGCCTCTTTATTCTGACACTATATCCCCTGGTCCAAGACTGTCTCAGAGGGGAAACATCCTCTCAACATTTACCTGGTCATGCCCTTTAAGAATCCTGTATGTTTCAATAAGATCACCTCTCATTCTTCTAAACTCCAGTGAGTAGCGTTCCAACCTGCTTATCCTTTGCTCATAAGACAGGATCACCCTAGTGAGCCTTCTCTGAATTGCCTCCAATGAAGTTATATTAAATAAGGGGAACAACACTGCTCACACTATTCCAGATGTGGTCTCACCCAGCAGTTTGTACAGTCGCAGTAAGTCTTGCTGCTTCTCATCCCCCAGAATATAAAAATAGCTGGATGCCCCCTAACAAACAGATTTCTGCGCAGACCTGCCTGAACAGTTGCGATGCCCCATCCTCCTTATATGTAACAGCCTGGAGTTGCCTCCTCCACTGCACCTGAAGAAAATAGCCCTGATTTCCCTTTTCCCACTGACTAAACGATCCAGATGCCATCCACGTAATCCTATGTAAAACTGCCTGGACTCTGTCCGTCAGGGAAAATGCCCCTAATTTCCACCACACTCCAAAATACAGCATCTCCTGCACCCCAAATTGTAATTGTCTCATAACTGATAACTCTGCTTGCTCTGAAACTTCCTCTCTCCACCTCTTGCCTCTCTGTCTCCTAAGATGCTCCTTTAAACCAACCTCCTTGATCAAGCTTTCAGTCAGTTGTCCTAATTTCTCTTTGTTAATCAGCGTCCAGATTTATTTGGTTGATTCTCATGTGAAGTGCCTTAGAACATTTTACTACATTAAAGATCCTGTGTCAATATAAACTGATGTAGTCATGGAGATTAATCCCTTGCTCCGAGATACTCCTGGATAGTCCTGGAGGGTTGGCAATCCTAGTCTTCACTCATGGAGAAAATGGTTGAAGTCTTAATAGCCTACATCTGCAGAGAAAGGCAGCATTAAGTATGTTATATGCAGTGCCTTTGGTCTAGAGTGTGCATTTATTGCCCAGTATCTGAGTAAATTGTGGTCTTAATAGGAGATCACAATGTTATTTAAACTATTCCTTGGGTATATTGGTCAATTTAATCCTGCACATACCATTTAATGTTATTCTCTGTCTTTGGAAGGGAGACTATAAAACATCTTAAGTGTTTAATTTGTACATCAGACTGTGTATCTCCTGTGAGTTAACTATCTGTATTTAACTTTGTAACAATGTCCTATTGTGTATTAATATAAGTACCCCTTCCAGAATCATAAAGGCAAATATCCTAAAGGATTGCAGTACAGAAGGATTCTGCAGGATGAAATAGATTAGTTACAGACGAGCTTGTGATGCACAGAGTAGTACACAGATTAGACTGCACTAATGTAGTGTAGCACACGGATGGGAGTCTGTCATAGTATGCCCAGGTTGGAGTTTTCAACAGAGGACTTGAACAATAATAGACAAAAAGGCAATTGTGATTCAGTTGGATGACTGGAACTATAGTGTTATTGTTCTATGTGATTTTAGCTGCTCTGATACAAGGTTTTGCTTCACATTTTTGTTTTCAGAGGCACAGAGCACTCTGCATATATTATAAATATATTTATACATTATAGAACAACTAAAACTCACATTGACATAGCGCCTTTCACGTAGCTTCGCCGAAGTGTGATCAAATAAAGGAGGAGACATTGGAAGTTGGAAATGGTAGTTCAATCAACACTGAAGTTAAATTCACCAGATCTACATTCCC
The DNA here is from genome assembly GCF_004010195.1 of Chiloscyllium plagiosum. NCBI lineage: Eukaryota > Metazoa > Chordata > Chondrichthyes > Orectolobiformes > Hemiscylliidae > Chiloscyllium > Chiloscyllium plagiosum. Next base: position 59,231,592 of record NC_057725.1, read on the forward strand.
AGAGATTAGCTAAAATCAAAGGAAGCAGGGACAGGCGAAATGAAAACAGCACTTAGAATCACATGCCTAAATGCGCTCTGTCCACATGTAGCGGCCTGCTGAAAGTGCGGATGACTAAATTTATTCTCAACGAGCAGTTGCACAAATTGTATATGCATTGTAGATACCAGCTTATTTTGAACACTGCATGTACAAACACATTTTCTTACACTATAGATAGAAGCATATATTATGTTCATTGTGTACAACTGCACATTTGTACTTTCCTGTAATTTGACTTAATGAGTATGAATGTTATTGAGAATCTATAATGGTGGCTGATTGGCAGGATCAGATTCTATGCCTGGGATAGCAAGGTGGAAACCGACTACAGTACATTGGTGTCTTGATGTCCTTGCAAACATTCACTCTCCTTGTATTGAGTGTGCTGCGAGAACCAAACAGAATCCCAGTGATGTGAGAGAAGTTAGGCGAGAAAAACCTTCTGACAAGGATTGAAACATGTCAACTATGGGAAAATAACATCCCATTCCCACGTGCAGAGAGAAAGTTTCATGGGAATGATTAGATACCATTGTAAATTCCCTGCATACTGAAACCAGTCATGCTGACAAAGAGTACAGACAAAGCTATGGCACTCTGTCCTTAGTTATCATCGAGTGTTTGTTGTATATTCTCTCAATCCTTAGTGGTGTTCCTGTGGCTACTGAAAGTGAATCTCATATTATAGAGCACTGAAGGAGGCCAATCAATCCATTGTGCCCATGCCAGCCTTTTCAAAGATTACCCCATTACTCCTGGCCTCAGAATAGAATCATTGAATGGTTATGGCACAGAAGTAAGCTTTCCTCATAGCCCAATAACATTTCCTTTTCAAGTGTTTATCCAATTCATTTTTGAAATTCATTGTTAAATCTTCTTCCAGCAATCTTTCAGGTATTGCATTCGAGGTCATAAGAACTCACTGTGGGAAGGTTAAGACCCAAGGGCACAGCCTCAGAGTGAAGGTGTTATCCTTCAGAACCGAGATGAAGACAAATTTATTTAACCAGAGGGTGATGAATGTGTGGAGCCCATTGCCACAGAAGGTTGTGGAGGCCAAGTCACTGAGTGCAATTAAGACAGAGACATACAGGTTTTTGATTAGTAAGGAGTTTAAGTGTTATAGGGAGGAGGCAGGAGAGTGGGGGTGAGAAACATACCAACTGTGATTGAATGGCTAAGCAGACTCAATGGGCTAAATGGCAAAATTCTGTTGCTATATCTTATAGTATTGAGTCCAAAATAAAGTCTCCTAATCTCAGTTATTTTAAGATTTGTGCACTCTCTCGATCAACACTCTTGATAGTGGGAGCAATTTCTTCCTAACAACTCATTATCAGAACACTTCATAATTTTGAATGCCTCTGTTCAATCTCATAAACTTCTCTGTTCTAAGAAAAACAATTCCTGGGAAATGATCTCAGAAATTATGCTGAATTGAAATAAGACAATTGGGTCTGTCGTTTCCATATGTTCTCATCACCCTTTTTGAATAGAAACACCACATTAGTATGCACTATCTCCCAAGGTCCAGTGAATCTGTCGCAATGATTGATACAGAGCAGGTGAAATATGCCAGAAGTTTGGAAGCAACGTCTTCTGATTTTCTGACCGGTTCTGGCCAATGGTGTTGTGCATCAATTTTTTTTGTTTCAGATAAAGCCATTCTGTACAAAAACAGTGCAATTTCTCTTTTGCAGCACATGCTCGACATACCAGTGTGGCAAGCAGTCAGATTGGAGCCTAATCCTTCATTTTAATTTCTCTTTGTTTTCCTTTCAGCCACCACTGCTGACCGATTTTACAGAATAGATCGAGCACAGGTAAGAATAGACTCCCAAGTGATGAATAACATGCTAGCTTTTGTTGATTAATAGCTTCACTGATGGCGGCTACCAAGTAGTCTTCTGAATTGCACCCTGCTGAACTAAACGCAGGCCAAGTTTTATGGGATGCCACTAACTCTGTAGCTACTAGTTCCCAGCAAATTTCTAGTTTGAACTACTTTTGTGAAACAGAATTAGTCTTGCTGCAGGGGTATACAAGATGGTTAACTCAGCACTAGTTTTGCAGCATGTCTTTTCATCATTCTGCTCCTGGGGTTTGCATTGAAGTCTTAAGGTGTCTAAATGAAATGGGACCATGGCAGTCTCACTCCAGATGCAATTAAAAGAATGTCACAATGATCCACATTACTTCCTAGCCAATTAAGATTTGAAGTGTCGTCAATGGTTATTAATGTATAACAGTCAGCAGCCAATTTTCACACGTAATCTCCCAGAAACAACAGCACAATAGGTGATCATCTATTTTATTATTTTAGTTATGACATGAACGTTGGTAGGGACATTTCACTGTCTCTGGCTATGATAACATTTCTGTGCATTAGGGAGGGCATATTAGATCTCAATTTAACATCTCTTCCAAAAGATGGCACCTTTGACAGTCTGGCACTCTCTCAGTACAGTGATGTATTAAGGTGTCAGTATCTGAAGAGCACTTTCAGATTTATGGATTCAGGCATGAATGTTACTACTAAACTTTCTGATATGGTGCTCTATGTCTATATGACAGCTTATGTTTCTAACCTCGTGCAAAGGCGCATAATTGTATGTATAATACAAACATCATACTAGTTAAGTAGAAATGCTCCTGTTTTCTTGGGACAAGCAAGACTGTGCACAACGTTCGCAGTCTTTTTCACCCTGAACTGAATTTCAGATTCCATATTTTCTTCATTACAAAGACTGCCTGTCTTCCCCTCCTTCAGCTTGTCTGTGACTATCTTACATCACCCTAACTACCACAGATACTCCAGTCCATGCCTTTGTCACCTTGTGATGTGATAATTGTAGTTGTGTTCTGACTGGAAAATTCAGTTCCTTTAAAATTCTGAAGGCCTCCATTCTATTCTGTTAGGCGAATTAGTCAGAGGTATATATAGGGCAGGGGAATGGGTCTGTGTGGGTTACTCTTCGGAGGGTCAGTGTGGACTTGTTGGGCCCAAGGGTCTGTTTCCACACTGTAGGGATTCTATTCTAATCTAATCCATTCCATGAAAGGTTCCGCTTGCTCATCGTAAGAGTCATAGAGATGTACAGTGCGGAAACAGACCCTTCGTCCAACCTGTCCATGCTGACCAGATATCCCAACCTACTTTAGTCCCAATTGCCAGCACTTGGCCCATATCCCTCCAAACCCTTCCTATTCATATACCCATCCAGATGCCTTTTAAATGTTGTAATTGTACCAGCCTCCACTACTTCCTGTGGCAGCACATTCCATACATGTACCATCCTCTACGTTAAAAAGTTACCCCTTAGGTCCATTTTGTATCTTTCCCCTCTCACCCTAAACCCATGCCCTCTAGTTCTGGACTCCCCCATCCCAGGGAAAATACTTTGTCTATTTATCCTATCCATGCCCCTTATGATTTTATAAACTTTGATCAAGTCATCCCTCAGCCTCCGACGCTCCAGGGAAAACAGCCCCAGCCTGTTCAGCCTCTCCCTGTAGCTCAAATCCTCCAACCCTGGCAACATCCTTGTAAATCTGTTCTGAACCCTTTCAAGTTTCACAACATCCTTCTGATAGCAAGGAGACCAAAACTGCATGTAATATTCCAACAGTGGCCTCACCAATGTCCTGTCCAACCGTAAAATGACCTCCCAACTCCTGTACTCAATACTGTGACCAATAAAGGAGAGCATACCAAACGCCGCCTTCACTATCCTATCTACCTGCGATTCTACATTCAAGAAGCTATGAACCTACACCCCAAGGTCTCTCTGTTCAGCAACACTCCCGAGGACCTGACCATTAAGAGCAGCACCACGCATTTATTGAAGTTAAACTTCATCTGCCACTCTTCAGCCCATTGGCCCAACTAATCAAGATCCCATTGTAATGTGAGGTAACCTCCTTCACTGTCCACTACACCTCCAATTTTGGTGTCATCTGCAAACTTAGTAACTGTGCCTCCTGTGTTCATATCCAAATCATTTATGTAAATGACGAAAAGTAGTGAACCCAGCACCGATCCTTGTGGCACTCCACTAGTCACAGTCCTCCAGTCTGTAAAACAATCCTCTACCACCACTCTCTGTCTTTTTATCTTCGAGCCAGTTCTGTATCCAAATGGCTAATTCTCTCTGTACTCCATGAGATCTAACCTTGCTAACCAGTCTCCCATTGGGAACCTTGTCGAATGCCTTACAGAAGTCCTTATAGATCACATCTACTACTTTGCCCTCATCAATCCTCTTTGTTACTTCTTCAAAAAACTCACTCACTTTTGTGAGACATGATTTCCCACACACAAAGCCATGTTGACTATCCCGAATCAGTCCTTGCCTTTCTAAATCCTGTCCCTCAAGATTCCCTTCAACAACTTGCCCACTGCCAACGTCAGGCTTACCAGTCTGTGGTTCCCTGACCTGTCATTATCACAATTTTTAAATAATGCTACCACGTTAGCCAACCTCCAATCTTCTGGCACCTCACCTGTGACTATTGATGATACAAATATCTCAGCAAGAGGCACAGCAATCACTTCCTTACTAGTTTAAATCCTCCCGAGCAACTCTAGCAAATCTCCCTGCCAATTCAGGTGCAATTCATCCTTCATGTACAGGTCACTTCTACCCCAGAAGAGTTTCCAATGATCCAAAAATGTGGATACATCAGCTCCTCAGCCACACATTCGTCAGCTCTATCCTCCTATTTCTACCCTCACTAACTCATAGCACCGTGAGTAATCCAGGTATTACTCCCCTTGAGCTTTTTTTTTTTTTAAATTCCTGTCTAACTTTCTATATTCTTCCTTCAGAGTCTCATCCTTTTTCCTTCCTATGTTGTTAGTTCCAATGTATACAATGATCTCCTTCTGGTCCCTCTCCCCTATGAGAACATATGCACCTATGCACCCGCTCTGAGACATCCTTAGTCCTGACACCAAGGAGGTAACACACCATTCTGATTTTTCACTGCTGGCCATAGAAGCGTCTGTCTATGCCTCTGACTAGAGAGTCCCCTAACACAATTGATCACTTAGAGCCCAACATAACTCTCATTACATTAGAGCTTATCTTGATACCAGAAACCTGGCTGTTCGTTCTACATTCCCCTGAAAGCCCATCACCCATGACATTTTCCAAAGCAGCATACTTGTTTGAAATACGGATAGCCACAGAAGACTCCTATACTACCTGCCTCCGTCTCCTATCTTTCTTGGAGGTAACCCATCTACCTGACTGTATCTGCAGCTTTCCTTCCTTCCTATAAGTGCCGTGCATCACACCCCCAGCTCTTGTAAATTCCTCATTGCCTATGACTGTTGCTCCAACCGAGCCATTTAATCTGACAGGATTCGTAACCAATGACGTTTATTGCAGATATAATCCTCAGTAACACGTAAACGCACTGTAAACTCCCACATCCGACAAGAAGAGTATATCACTCTACTAAAGGCCACTTTGCTTCTTCCAATCTACAGACCTCGAAAATAGCACCGTCTTATTGCTCTACAAAACACTGCTCCAGGCTAACTTAATACTTATGGCTTATATTTTTAAACTTTAATAAAGAGACAGATCCCAATAAAAACATGCAATCAAGAAAGAACCCACTTTATTCACCTGTTGCATATTTACAGCAAGGCTACACTTAAAACTATCCACTTATCTGTTTCTGTGCTGTAACCTCTCCCAAACAGATTCCTCCAAGGTCAGCTGTGAATTTCACTGTTTGCACTTGATGGCTAACCATGTTTCTGATATTACTACCTGCTTTTCTTTGAACTTGCTGAACCTTGTTTTATTTTTAATCATTCATGGATGTCGGCATCGCTGACTGGACCAGCATTTACTGCCCATCCCTAATTGCCCTTGACAAGGTATTGGTGAACTGCTTTCTTGAAACACTGTCGTCCATTTGGTGTTGGTACATCCACAATGCCATTAGGAAGGGAATTCCAGGATATTAACCCAGCGACAGTGATGGAATGGCAATACATTTGCAAGTCAGGATGGTGAAAAAGAATTCATTAAATATATCAGTGATAGTTTTCTTGAACAGTATGTAAAGAAACCGACGAGGGAGCAAGCTATCCTAGTTCTAGTCCTGTGTAATGAAACAGGAATAATTAATGATGTCATAGTTAGGGATCCTCTTGGAAGGAGCAATCACAGTACGGTTGAATTTGAGAGAAAGTGTGAAGATGAAATCCAATACCAGGGTCCTGTGCTTAAACAAAGGAGATTACACTTGGATGAGTTGAGCTGGAAGCAAAGACTTCATGGCAGGACAGTTGCTGAACAGTGGAGGACTTTCAAAGCAATCTTTCAAGGACCTTAGCAAAAGTATATACTCATGTAAAGGTAGGAAAAGGGCCAATCTGCCATAGATGTCTAAGGAAATAAGGGGGGGCTATCAAACTGAATGAAAAAAGATACAAAGTGTCTAAGGTTAGTGGGAAACCAGAAGATTGGGAAATCTTTAAAGGTTGACAGCCAAAAAAAAGCTATAAAGAAAACGAAGATGGATTATGAGAATAAGTAAGCTTAGACTATAAAGACAGATTGCAAAAGTTTCTAAAAGTGTATAAAATGAAAAAGAGTGGCTAAAGTAAGCATTGGTCCTTCAGAGGATGAGAAGAGGGATTTAGTAATGGGATTTGAGGAAATGGCCGAGGCACTGAACAGGTATTTTGTGTCAATCTTTACAGTTGAAGACAGGAATGACATGTCAGTAATTGACAAAGAGACGAAGGTAGGTGAGGACCTGGAAGCAATCTTTATTATGAAAGAGCTGGTGTTGGGCAAGCTGATGGAGCTAAGGCTAGACAGGTCTCCTGGCCCTGATGAAATGTACCCCAGAATACTAAAAGAGATGGAAGGAGAATTGGCAAATGCACTTGTGGTAATTTTCCAAAATTCACTGGACTCTGGGACAGTCCCAGCAGATTGGAAAGCAACAAATGTGACGCCACTGTTTACAAAGGGAGGTAGACAAAAGATAAGGAATTATAGACAGGCTAGCTTACCTTCTGTAGTGTGGAAAATGCTTGAATCTATTATCAAGGAAGAAATAGCAAGGCATCTGGTTAGAAATTGTCCCATTGGGCAGATGCAGCATGGATTCATGAAGGGCAAGTCATGCTTAACTCACCTACTGGAATTCTGTGAAGACAGTATGAGCACGGTGAACAACGGGTACCCAGTAGATGTGGTGTATCTAGATTTCCAAAAGGCATTTGACAAGGTACTGCAGAAAAGGCTGTGCATAACATAAGGATGCAAGGCATTATGGGTAATGTGTTAGCATGGATAGCGGATTTGGTTAACCAACAGGAAGCAAAGATTGGGAATAAATGAATGCTCTTCTGGTTGGCAATCGGAGACTAGTGGTGTGCCTCAGGGGTCAGTGTTGGGACAGCAATTATTTACAATTTACATCAATGATTTAGAGTTGTGGACCACTTGTAGTATGTCAACATTTGCAGATGACACTAAGATGAGTGAAAGAGCAAAGTGTGCAGTGGACTATGAAACTTTGCAAAGAGACATAGCTTAAGTGATTGGGCAAAGGCCTGGCAGATGGAGTACCATGTTCATAAATGTGAGTCATCCATTTCAGTACGAATAACAGTAAAAAGGACTTTATTATTTGAATGGCAAAACATTGCAGCATGCTGTTGTGCAGAGGGACCTGGGTATCCTTGTGCATGAATCACAGAAGGTTGGTCTACAGGTGCAACAGGTAATTAAGAAAGCAAATAGAAATTTGTCCTTCATTGCTAAAGGGACTAAGTTTAGAAGCAGAGAGGTAATGTTGCAACTGTATAGAATGCTGGTGAGGCCACACCTGGAGTACTGCGTGCACTTTTGGTCTCCTTACTTGAGAAAGGATGTTACTGGCGCTGGAGGGGATGCAGAGGAGGTTCAGTAGGTTGATTCCAGAGTTGAGGAGGTTGGCTTATGAGGAGAGACTGAGTAGACTGGGATTATATTCATTGGAATTTAGAAGAATGAGCGGCAAATCTTATATAAAATTATGAAGGATTGGATAGGATAGAAGTAGAGAGGATGTTTCCACTGGTAAGTGCAACTAGGAATAGAGGGCGTAGCCTCAAAATGAGGGGGAGCAGATTTAGGACTGAATTGAGAAGGAACTTCTTCACCCAGAGGGTGTGTACCTGGAATTGCCTGCCCAGTGAAGTAGTTGAGGCTTCCTCAGTAAATCTTTTTAAAGCTAAGATTGAATTGTTTTTCAAACAGTAAACGAATTAAGGGTTATGGTGTGAGGGTGGGTAAGTGAAGCTGAGGTCACACAACGGTCAACCATGATCTTAGTGAATGGTGGATCAGGCTCAAAGGCCAAGTGGCCTACTCCTCCTCGTTCCTATGTTCTTAGGTGAGTAGCTTGGAGGGGATCTTGCAGATGGTGCTATATCCAGGTATCAGCTGTCCTTTTTCTTCTAAGTGCGGTGCACCCAAGATGTTGTTTCCAGGGCTATAACTAATATCATCTGTCTGGGGATATTCTTCTCATGGCTTCCCACCTTGTAGCATCTCCCCCGCCCCCCCCCCCCTCCCCACCCCGGCCTCCGCCCAGCAGTTTTCATTAACTTTCCAAAATCCACAAGTCGGAATGCCATAATAAACCCATTGTTTCACCAGTGTTCAACTACTGATGTCCAATTGCTCTACACATCCATTCACTTTCAGGACAATCTGAGTGCTCTCTGTTTTTTTTTTCCCCATGATTCAAGGCTGGAATAGTCCCCATCGACCAATGCCGTCCTCTGCCTTGCTGAGCTTGCTCTCTCATAGAATCATACAACACAGAAACAGAGCCTTCGGTCCAACCGGTCTGTGCTGACCATAATCCCAAGCTAAAGTAATCCTACCAGCCTGCACTTGGCCCATACAAAGTCATAGAAATGTCCAACACAGAAACAGATCCTTCACTCCAACTCATCCACGCCAACCGAATATCCTATATAAATCTAATCCCATTTGCCAGCACCCGGCCCGCAACCTGCTAAACCCTTCCTATTCATATACCCATCCAGGTGCCTTTTAAATGCTGTAATTGTCCCAAGCCGCCTCACTTCCTCTGGCAGCTCATTCCACACACGCATCACCTTCTGTGTGGAAAAAGTTGCCCTTGGGTCCCTTTCAAATCTTTCCTCTCTCACCTACACCTCTAGCTTTGGACTCACCCACCCCAAAGAAAAGACTTTGTCTATTTATCCGATCCATGATTTTATAGACCCCGTAAGGTCACCCCTCAGCAGCCAACACTCCAGAGAAAACAGCCCTAGCCTACTCCGACTCTCCCAATACTCAGACCCTCCAACTTTGATAACATCCTTGCAAATCTTTTCATGCAATTGAATAATTTTTCACTTCCTCCAAGAAAAAAATTGTGGCCATGGTTACCCACATGGGCCCTGGTAATGCCTGTCTTTCATTGAGGTTTCTGGAATATTCATTGTTCTAGTTCAACTTGAGTTTCCTCATACAACACGCTTTTCCAGTATATTGATTACTGTATTGATGTAATTTCCTGTTTTCATTTGGCCTTGGAAAGATTAATTGAATTTGTTTCTGATTAATTGAATCTGTCATCCATCTGTCACTTTCAACACTCTAGCTCTGGCCCTGCCTTTTCCTTCCTTGACTTTGTGTCCATTCCTAGAGAGAGGCTGTCATGGCGGAGCTAAAGACTCCCATGGCTACCTGATTTGCACTTCTCCTCCCTTACACTTCCTGTAAGGACTACGTTCCATTCTCCTTGTTTCTTGATCTGTGTTGCATCGGTTCCGCTGATACCACCTTACACAGTGCTTCTCATTATGTCTTCCCTTTTCCAAGGATTTCCCCTACCACTATGGTGGGCAAGGCTCTCAACTGTGTTGGATTTGTTTCTGCACGTTGGCCTTCACTCCTACCCCTTCCTCTCAGAACCATGATAGGGTTTCCCTCGTTCTCACTTTCCAACCAAACCAGCCACCGTATTCAAAGTATCGTCCTCCACCATTTTGACCATTTCCACGATGGCACCTCCAACATCACATCCCCCTCCGATTCACTACACACAATGAAGCTTTTGCTGCATTTGACAGATCAAACCCAGATTGGGAGATCGCTTTGCGGGACATCTCCACTCAGTCTGCAAGCGTGACCTGACTTTATGGTAGCTTGCCATTTTAATACACCATCGTGCTCTTATCTTCGCATTCCTGTCCTAGGTCTGCTGCAGTGCACCAGTGAATTGGAAGTTGCAGTAGGCAATTCAGCACCTCAAATCTGCTCTGTAATTTAATAAGGTCATGATTGGTCTGATTGTAACCTCAATGATGAGATTTCACCCCCTTTCTCAACGAGAATAAAACAGAGGTGCAGATGCTGGAAATCTGAAACAAAAGCAGAAATTGCTGGAGAAACTCAACAGGTCTGGCAGCATCTGAAACAAAAGCAGAAATTGCTGGAGAAACTCAACAGGTCTGGAGAGAAAACAGAGTTAGAGTTTCGATCCAGTGAGCTCTCTTCAGAGCAGACCTACCTTTGCCTTAAAAAAAAAACTTTGAAGACTCTACTTCCATCATCTTTTCAGGAAGAGATTTCCAAAACTCACGGCCATCTGAGAGGGAAAAACTAATTCATCTGATCTCTGTTTTCACATTTTTAAAGAGTGATCCCCCAGTTCTGGATTTTCCCATAACAGAAAACATGCTCTCACATCTACACTGTCAAAACCCTTAAAGATTTTTACATGTTTCAATCTATTAGCTTTCTTAATTACATGCTGCATCTTTTACAGTTCATGTATTAGGACATCCAGGTCATTCTACATGTCAGAACTCTGCAATCTCTCATCATTTAAATAACATACTCAACACAAGCTGGAGTAACAGTACCTCATTTCCTGTTTAGGTACTTTACAACCTTCTAGATTCAACACTAAGTTAAATAACCTCAGATCATGACATTTGATAAACATATGGATGAAAATGGAATAGTGTAGGAGAGATGGGCTTCAGACTGATTCCACAGATCGGCACAACATCGAGGGCTGAAGGGCCTGTACTGCGCTGTAATGTTATATGTTGGCTTCCATTTTATTTCTGAGCTGAAAATGTGTTGCTGGAAAAGCGCAGCAGGTCAGGCAGCATCCAAGGAGCAGGAGAATCGACGTTTCGGGCATGATCCCTTCTTCAGAAAGAAGGGCTCATGCCCGAAACGTCGATTCTCCTGCTCCTTGGATGCTGCCTGACCTGCTGCGCTTTTCCAGCAACACATTTTCAGCTCTGATCTCCAGCGTCTGCAGTCCTCACTTTCTCCTTCCATTTTATTTCCTCCAAACTCACCATGAATCCAAAGTGTCTGATTTTGTTGGTTTGGCTTTCGTTCCTAACCTATATTCTGTCATTAACTCCTCTTATTAACACTTCTATTATGAGCCTATCCCTCCTCTTTACAGCTATTACCGACCCCATTGCCTATTGTTCTATGATACCTGTGACCTCTAATCTTTCTCTGATCTTCCCATCTGTTCCATTTGTTCCTTCCCACTTTTTTTCCCTACAGTATAAAAACCATTACATTTCCAAGTTGGTGTCCAGTTTTGAAGAGAGCGTTTCTCTCTCCACAGATACTGCCAGACTGGCTGAGTTTTTCCAACAATTCTGTTTTCATTTCAACATCCTGTAGCCTTTTCTTGGTCTGTAATGAAAGTACCATGAGGCAATGATTAATACATGTTCTCTTACTTCATTTTTTATTCCAGAGTCTTTAAAGGCACTGTTGTATTTCAGATGTGTTTGTCACATCTAAAGTTCTTATAAATAGTCGTCAGTTTATAACATAGTTAGAACAGGTGGCATAGTTGATGATAAGACAATGATGTTCCGACTGTGTCAATATTGTAGTTTAGTTCATTGTAGAGCTGATTTGTTGTTTTGTGCTGATCCTCAGTGGGGCACATTAAGGTTAGCAAGGGTGGATGGAGCAGTGTCTGGGGAAATAAGCCATTCAGGTGGTATATTCTCCCTCAGGCTGGATTTAGCCAGCTGGTGTCTTTTTTAGTTTTTGGGTTTTGATTTCAGAGATTAACATTCTGAAGTTATGTCTCCCTCAAGCACTATTGCTTCAAGCAGTTACTGGGCAGGTTCCTGGTTTTGTCGATCTTTTGAGTTTGTTTTTGAAAAGCTGTGTTTGTCCTAACCAGTGAAACTTCAGCACATGTTCCTTTCCCACTAATTTATTTGTGAAGCACTTTCCTCTAATGAGTGGAAGTGCACTGCTTGAAAAGCAGCTACGACAATAACTTTCAGTCAGGAATTGTCTGTGTAATGACAGAATTTGCCAGGCTATGGGGAAAATGAGATAAATGAATAAGTCTGTCAAAAGGGCTTGTACCTTTCTATGAAGTCTGTGCAGAGAAGTGAGCACTAAAAATGTTCTGATCCCCTTTTACACACCAGATGCTCTGACCCCTTAATATTTATACAGCTCTTAAGTGCTGTCTCTGGAAATTATATCTTCAGACAGAAACAATAGCGACTAATCTTATTATCGATTGAATCCCCAGTGGAGGACTCTGTCAGTGATATTGGGTTCAATAGTGTATATGTGAATATCTTCATGATTGATAGAAGCTACAGTTTGGAAACTTCCTGTCATTTATTCTGATCGCTCAATTGTTTTTCAGGCTTCTCCTTTTGAAAGCATTTCTGCATTTTATGGTCTATAAACTGTGATTCTAACCCCACACCTAAACCACAAGCAGAATCCCACTTTGTATCAATTCCTCTGAATTTGCTTCCAAAACTGTACCAACACTTCAAAGAATTTCACTGGATCATAAGAGTTTTGTATGTTAATCAAGCGATAAAGCAGTGGATTTTTTCCCCCTCTATCTACTCCAGTCCTTGTTGGTAACAGTAACAACAAATGTCATTTTCAGTATTTTTGCAAAACAATATTTCTTGAGGTGTTGCATAGGATTGTACCTCAGGCCAAATATTGACACTGAGCCAAAGATGGAGACCTTACTTTTGTATGGTGTGGCTAAATAAAACTTCAAGATGACCGCTGCTGGCACCATCTTGTATATTGAGATTCTAGCACTGTCAACATCTTGTATCTGTTGGTTTCTGCTTAAATCATCTGGGAAGTCTTTTGTAGTCTCACTGCCGTTAATCCTTCCTGCTAGTATAGGTTGTTCTGTTGTAACGCGCGTTTCATCAATGCAAATCCGTTCTAACACAATTAACAAATTGGGGATGCTGTTTCTACAGCGCAAACCTGACAAGCGTGTGTTGGCTGTATTGCAGTTATAGCACTAACACTTTAAGCACTGTTCCTAAATTGCAATTTTTCTATAATGCAGGGTTGTACAAGAACGCAACCATTGTGTTATAGTAGAACTAACTGTAGTCTAGGATGGTGGGGAAGGATGACTTAGGGAGAAGTTGGGCTTGATCTTGATTAACAGTCATGAGGCTATGACACACTACTTAATATTGAGTTACATTGCATCTGAGATACATGTGAGATATCAGCTTCAATTTGAGAGTAACTTCACATTTCTACAGCTGAAATATTCTCACATAGCTCGGGTAAGGCAGAACTGGTACAGTATTGAAGACCCACCAATGAAACGCTGTTCAACTTCTCTCTTGAACAATCAGCTTGTTCAGTGATGTTATGACACACCTCTCGAACAGATGGTATTTGAACCTGGGTCTTGTGACTCAAAAGTAGGGATGTTACCACTGTACCATAAGAACACCATGATGTTACTTGGCTATTTCAAATACCATCCATCTTACTCAATAATTAAGAGGTGGCAATAACTTATTTAAAGGGTAGATTTCAAGCGCATCTTAAAGGATAAGCAAGAGTTAGTGAGGTTTAATTCTTTTCATACTGACAGCCAATTCATGAAGGAAGAAACCAGAACCAATCTTTATTTGGAATAATTTTATTCACAGAGTGAAACATTGCAAGTATATGCACCCTAATTCAGTGTCTCTCATTCTCTGTGTTTGCTCAAGTAGTCATCCAATCAATGCCTTCTACCTATATACAGAGGAACTTCGATTATCCATAGGACATGGGTGAGGAATATTTCATTTGATTAATTGAATGCTGGATAACATAGTTAGCCACGCATTGGGACTTTGCGATCTTGTTCAGATAATCCAAAATTTGGTTAATCGAATGCCGGATATTCGAGGTTCCTCTGTGTACTTCACCTTGGTTAGCTCAATTCATTGGACAGCTGATCTGTGATGCAAAGTGACTTGAACAGCATGGGTTCAATTCCTATTCTGGCAGAAGTTAACATGAAGGACACTTCTTCTCAACCTTGCCTCTTGCCTAAGGTGTGGTGACCTTCAAGTTAAACGACCAGCAGTTGTCTCTTTGTAATGAGAGAGCAGCCTATGGTCCTCTGGGACTATGGCAACTTTACATAGCTTCAGTTAATATAATTAGTATTAAGGAGGGAATTCCATTTAATCACCATATCTGAAGTGCACAATTACAGTAAATTGAACACTTGCAATTATGCCAATGGTGCCAAAACACACGATGAGCCCTGTTCAAGTGTATCCAGTAAATAATTTTGTAAAATACTAGCTGATGTAAAGTGACTTGTCATAATAATCCAGATTTGTTAAATTTATGGCCCTGATGACAGTCTAGTCATCAAGCATATGAGAAGCAGGTGTCAGGTGTGCATGTCTTTTTCATGGTGGAGTTCATTTCCCCATCTTTTGAAAGTGCGCCTGACCTCAGCTGTGTTCTAGATCTGGGAGTGAAGCGAAGAATTTGAGACGTTGGGGATTAGAGGAGTATTGAAAGGCACAAATACAATGGATATACTGGTTTAGACCCCCTTCATAATGCTGTGAACTCTGTGAGCAAGCCAACCATTTGTCATTCTAATTGTGTTGAGGATTGTGAAGCAATGTAAACCTTAGGGAGACTTAAAGAACAAAACAAAAACAGGGGAAAGTAGCAGGAACAAACCCAGGCAAGCAGAAAGGCTATGATGCAAAGTGCACTGTAAATCATGCCCGGAGCCAGCAGTCTGGACAATGAAGCGATAGGTGGTGGCAGTTCCTGGAAGTTGGAACAACGATGTAATTAAAAAATAAAGGTCAATTGGAATGGAATTGTTCAAATATTATACAGGATCATCAGTTTATTGATGGAATTGAAAATAAATATATAGTACAAATAATATAAATCGTTATGAAGCACCAGTTCAGCTTAATTGGTTTAAATTCTGGGAAACCCATTTTGGAAGAGATGCCAAGGCTTTGGAAATCCTGCAGAAGAGATTTACTAAAATGACCTCCCTCTGTGATCTATCATCCTATTATTCTATGGATGGAATGAAATTGTAAAAGTAAAGCAGAAACAACTCATCTGGACTGGTGTCAACATATCCAACACAACCCAGTGGGTAGCATTCCCAAGGCTAGGTGCCATCTGGCACTATTTGAAGAAAAGCAGAATTGTTTTCATCTAAAATAGATTGTCAGATCACTTTCTTCATTATTGTTTGTGAGAGAGTGAATTGTCTTCTACATTCTCTAGAATATAACAATCATCTCCGTTTAAGAGTACATAATTTGCTGTTACACAGTTTGGAATGTCCTCGGTTTGAGAAAAGTGAAATGTGAATGCGAATGTTTATTTCCTTTCCTTCTAGGCGCAGTTATGAGGTTGAAAGGCTAACTTCTCTGCACTCCCTTTCAGGAACACTTGCATTACGTGACTGACATTTCCCAAGATGAGCTCTTCATCCTTGATCCAGAGCTTGTAATCACTGAGACAGTGGGCACCTCCCCAGGAATGCCTGATTTAGTTGGCTCACCTGACTCCTTCACCTTCCCATCATGCTCCTCTTCACCACCGATATCACCCGTTCCAAGGTAATGGAAGTAGAACATCATCTTACTTGAAGATAATATTTATTAATGTTCACCCAGGGACGCTGTGTCGACTGGTATACTGTATATAATGTTTGTATATCTGAATCTGAACATTGCCCCCTTAGACAATGAGGCTGAGGCAACAAAATGGGTAGCCAGGAAATGGTGGAAGAGTTGAATAAATACTTTGCATCTGTCTTCAAAATAGAGGACCCTAATAGTATTCCAAAATATTACATAATGAAGGGGCTAGAGAGAGCAGGAAATTAATAGAATAACTATCACCATAGAAATGTATTAGAGAACCAAATGGGGCGAAAGATCAATAAATCCCCTGGATCTTATGGGAT
Source organism: Chiloscyllium plagiosum (assembly GCF_004010195.1). Lineage (NCBI taxonomy): Eukaryota > Metazoa > Chordata > Chondrichthyes > Orectolobiformes > Hemiscylliidae > Chiloscyllium > Chiloscyllium plagiosum. The sequence continues at coordinate 59,247,939 of NC_057725.1, forward strand.
GCATCCAAGGATTTTAAACGAGGTGGTTGCAGAGATAGTGGATATACTAGACATGATCTTCCAGGGATCCTTAGATCCTTATAGATTCAAGAGGATTGGAAAGCTGTCAATGTAACGCTTTTTTCAAAAAGGGAGGTAGACAAAACATAGGTAACTACAGACCAGTTAGCTTAACATCTGTCACTGGGAGAATGTTAGAGAATCTAATATAAAGAATATAATAGCAGAGAGGTTAGAACTGCATAATCAAACAGAGCCAGCATGGCTCTAAAGGAGGAATCATGCCTAACAAGTTTATTAGTTTTTGAGGAGGTAACAAGCAAGATAGATAACGGGGAGGCAGTAGATATTTAGGTTTCAAATGGGAATTTGATAAGTTACCAGACATATAGTGACTCAATAGGTTAAGTGTTGGGGGAGTATATTAACATGGATAGAGGCTTAGCTGACCAATACAAGACAGGGTTTAGATAAAAGCATGCATTTTCAGGAAGGCAACCTGTAACCTTTGAAATGCCACTGGGATCAGTGCTGGGGCCACCAATATTTACAATATATGTTAATGATGTGAATGACAGAAACGAATGCACTATCGGCAAGTTTGCAGGTGACACAAACTAGGCAGCAAGGCAAGTAGTGAGGTGGACACAAGATGTTTCTAGTGGGGTGTAGACAGGTTATGTGAATAGGCAAAAAACTTGGCAAATGTAGTATAATGTGGGAAAATGTGAAATAATGCATTTTGGCAGAAAAAATAGAAGAGCTGAACACTATTTAAATCAGGAATAACTGCAGGAAGCTGCAGCACAGAGGAATTTGAGGAGCCTCATGCATGATAATATTCAAGTTCAACAGGCAATAGGGAAAGCCGATGGCCATTATTTCAAAGAGAATGAAGAATAAAGACAGAAGTCTTTCTAAAACTATATGAGGCACTGGTCAGATCACAGTTGGATTCCTCTATCCACCTTCTAATTTTTTTCTGCTGGTATGTGTGAATAGTAACTTAAAATGGACATAATATCCAATGCAATTTCCAATATACTGCATCCCTTCCCTTCTTGGTAAATGAAAAATTGATTGTGTTTCAGTGGCTTATTTCCAAAAGTGCAAACTATAAACCTGAACATAATGTGAACACTTGATTTCACCATCTTTTGTTTGAATTTAGTAACGCACTCAATTATCTAAAATTACATGAAAGATTTGTTCATCAGCTGAAAGTCGTTCCCAGTACTTCCTCTCACAAGTAGGGCATTTATCACCTTTGTCAGAGACGTCATTGATGGAATCAGTTTCCAAGTTTGTGGCTGGTGTTTTCAGTTGCTTTAGTAGTGTAGCTGTAAATTTGATGTTTTGCTATGCATGTGCTTTGATTCAGCTGCATGTGATCATTAGCTGTGCAGGGTACCCCAGGAAGATGTGTTTGCATTGGATGGATGAAGATAACTGCAGCAGAAGACTTTCTGGTAATCTACTAAAGAGTCACTGTAATGGTGAGAAATGTTTTACGGTCCAAGTAGATCAAGTTTTACGGTCAGCTGCCAGCTCTCTTTACAATACTTTTTTCAAAGTCAACATAAATATCTCGTCTTCTCAAAGCCAAAAGGTGTGGGTTTTTTTTGACGAATGAAACAGAAAAAATTATGCAAATTTTCTAAGCTGTTGAATGGATGTTCATTGTTTGGAGACCCTCAGGCAGTGAGAAGTAACAAAGTGAAAATCTAATCAAGGTGAGGAATTACAGTTTTCTTTGAGATAGACGGTAAATGGACAATCCGCTGTACATATCAGCTAAAACAAGCAGTGTTTGACAGTGGACAAATCATCTGCAAAATCAACATCGACTTCAGTCCATGGTCCTCAAGGTAATTCAGTCATCTCGAGAGGATCATTACAATTTGACTTTGCAGTTGCTTAAAATAGCAAACGCTGAATTTCTTTGCTCTTTCGTGCAGTCAGTTCCTGGAAACACATCTTTTTCCCTGAGGTGCTGTTTGGTTTTGACAATCTTCTGGTGACTTCCATGTATTAATGAGTGTGGAAGGCAGTGCAGTTGTTGCACAAGATGAGATGTGGTTGTAGTGGTGAGCTTATTTTGCACATTGAAGACAAAGAGCAAAGAACAGTACAGTACAGGAATAGGCCCTTTGGCCCACCAATACTGTGCCAACACTTTTCTGAACTAAAAACCTTTTGCCTCTAAGCTGTCCATATCCCTCTTTTCCTTGCCTGTTCATATTTCTGCCAAGGTACCTGATAGGGGTGGCTTAGATGGAGGACGGGAAAAATTTCTGGCTGTAAGAGCAGCTCCTTTTTTTTTGAGGTATTTTAGGTGCTGGAGGTGATTTCCTCGAATTCCAGGAGCAGCAATTACTCTTTTATATGCTGTTGCATTGTTTGGGAACTTTGGGAAAAAAAAAGTCCAAACAACAGCAGTTTTAAAAGGGAGAAGAGCAGACAAAGGAAGCACATGGTGAGGTCAGTGCAGGAGAGAGAGAGAGGGAACCTGCACAGTTACCGCCTTTGCTGTTTGAATTCGTGTATCGCTGGACATCTGAGTGCATCTGGGAAAATTAACAAACAGTGAAATTCACAACTAATCTTGGAGGAACTGTTGGGCGAAGTCCACAGCACAGAATCAGATAAGTTGATTGTAGTTTTAAGTCTGTCCAAGAGAAAGGCTGCAGTAGTGAGTATAGTGGATTCTTTCTTGATTATGTTTTTGAAGATAAGTCTCTTGATTAAACTTAAAATATAAGCAGTAGCTATTAATTTAACCTGGGGCAGTGTTTGTAGAGGAATAAGACCGTGTTATTTTCTGGGTCTGTAGACTGTGAAAGAGCAAAAATGGCCTGAGCAGTGATATGTACTTCTTGTCAGATGTGGGAGTTTAAAGAGTGTTTAAGGGTTATTGCGGATTATATCTGCCATAAATACTGTTGGATGCGAATCTTATCAGATCGAGTGGATTGGTTGGAGAGACAGATAGAAGCGATGAGGAATTTGCAACAGCAACAGTATGTGATGGATGGCAGTTATAGGAAGGGGGGGGAAAGTCTGATACAGTTACATAGATGGGTTAACTCCAGGAAGGGTAAGAGAGGTAGGCACCTAGGGTGTGTTGCTTCCCTGGTGCCAGGATCAAGAATGTGTCAGAGAGGGTGCAGAATGTTCTCACGGGGGAGAAGGGCTAGCAGGGAGGTCATTGTCCACGTTGGGACCAATGACATAGGAAGGGAAAAGGTTGAGACTCTGAAGGGAGATTACTGAGAGTTAGGCAGAAATTTAAAAAGGAGGTCCTCAAGGGTAGTACTATCTGGATTACTCCCAGTGCTACGAGCTAGTGAGGGCAGGAATAGGAGGATAGAGCAGATGAATGCATGGCTGAGGAGCTGGTGTATGGGAGAAGGCTTCACATTTTTGGATCATTGGAATCTCTTTTGGGGTAGAAGTGACCTGTACAAGAAGGACGGATTGCACCTAAATTGGAAGGGGACTAATATACTGGCAGGGAGATTTGCTAGAACTGCTTGGGAGGATTTAAGCGAGTCAGGTGGTGGGGGTGGGACCCAAGGAGATAGTGAGAAAAGAGATCGATCTAAGATGGGTACAGCTGAGAACAGAAGTGAGTCAAACAGTTAGGGCAGGCAGGGACAAGGTAGGACGAATAAATTGAACTGCATTTATTTCAATACAAGGGGCCTAACAGGGAAGGCAGATGAACTCAGGGCATGGTTAGGAACATGGGACTGGGATATCATAGCAATTACGGAAACATGGCTCAGGGATGGGCAGGACTGGCAGCTGAATGTTCCAGGATACAAATGCTACAGGAAGGATAGAAAGGGAGGCAAGAGAGGAGGGGGAATGGCATTTTTGATAAGGGATAGCATTACAGCTGTGCTGAGGAAGGATATTCCTGGAAATACATCCAGGGAAGTTATTTGGGTGGAACTGAAATAAGAAAAGGATGATCATCTTATTGGGATTATATTACAGACCCCCCAATAGTCAGAGGGAAATTGAGAAACAAACTTGTAAGGAGATCTCAGCTGTAAGAAGAATAGGGTAGTTTTGGTAGGGGATTTTAACTTTCCAGACATCGACTGGGACTGCCATAGTGTTAAAGGTTTAGATGGAGAGGAATTTCTTAAATGTGTACAAGACAATCTTCTGATTCAGTATGTGGATGTACCTACTAGAGAAGGTGCAAAATTTGACCTAATCTTGGGAAATAAGGCAGGGCAGGTGACTGAGGTGTCAGTGGGGGAGCACTTTGGAGCCAGCGACCATAATTCTATTCTTTTTAAAATAGTGATGGAAAAGGGTAGACCAGATCTAAAAGTTGAAGTTCTCAATTGGAGAAAGGCCAATTTTGACGGTATTGGGCAAGAACTTTCGAAAGCTGATTGGAGGCAGATGTTCGCAGGTAAAGGGACGGCTGGAAAATGGGAAGCCTGCATAAAATGAGATAACGAGAATCCAGAGAAAGTATATTCCTGTCAGGGTGAAAGGGAAGGCTGGTAACTATAGGGAATGCTGGATGACTAAAGAAATTGAGAGTTTGGTTAAGAAAAAGAAGGAAGCATATGTCAGGTATAGACAGGATAGGTCGAGTGAATCCTTAGAAGAGTATAAAGAAAGTAGGAGTATACTTAAGAAGGAAATCAGGATGGCAAAACGGGGACATGAGATAGCATTGGCAAATACAATTAAGGAGAATCCAAAGGGTTTTTACAAATATATTAAGGACAAAAGGATAACTAGTAAGAGAATAGGGCCCCTCAAAGATCAGCAAGGTGGCCTTTGTGTGGAGCCACAGAAAATGGGGAAGATACTAAATGAATATTTTGCATCAGTATTTACTGTGGAAAAGGATATGGAAGACTGTAGGGAAATAGATGGTGACATCTTGCAAAATGTCCAGATTACAGAGGAGGAAGTGCTAGATGACTTGAAACGGTTAAAGGTGGATAAATCCCCAGGACCTGATCAGGTGTACTCAAGAACTCTGTGGGAAGCTAGAGAAGTGATTGCTGGGCCTCTTGCTGAGATATTTGTATCATCGATAGTCACAGGTGAGGTGCTGGAAGACTGGAAGTTGGCAAACGTGGTGCCACTGTTTAAGAAGGGCAGTAAAGACAAGCCAGGGAACTATAGACCGGTGAGCCTGACCTCGGTGGTGGGCAAGTTGTTGGAGGGAATCCTGAGGGACAGGATGGACATGTATTTGGAAAGGCAAGGACTGATTTGGGATAGTCAACATGGCTTTGTGCGTGGGAAATCATGTCTCACAAACTTGATTGAGTTTTTTGGAGAAGTAACAAAGAAGATTGATGAGGGCAGAGCAGTAGATGTGATCTATATGGACTTCACTAAGGCGTTCGACAAGGTTCCCCATGTGAGACTGATTAGCAAGGTTAGATCTCATGGAATACAGGGAGGACTAGCCACTTGAAGACAGAACTGGCTCAAAGGTAGAAGACAGAGAGTGGTGGTGGTGGAGGGTTGTTTTTCAGACTGGAGGCCTGTGATCAATGGAGTGCCACAAGGATCAGTGCTGGGCCCTCTACTTTTTGTAATTTACATAAATGATTTGGATGCGAGCATAGGAGGTTTGCTAATGACACCAAAATTGGAGGTGTAGTGGACAACAAAGAGGGTTACCTCAGATTACAACAGGATCTGGACCAGATGGGCCAATGGCCGGAGAAGTGTCAGATGGAGTTTAATTCAGATAAATGCGAGGTGCTGCATTTTGGAAAAACAAATCTTAACAGGACTTATGCACTTAATGGTAAGGACCTAGGGATGTTGTTGAACAAAGAGACCTTGGAGTGCAGATTCATAGCTCTTTGAAAGTGGAGTCACAGGTAGATAGGATAGTGAAGAAGGCGTTTGGTATGCTTTCCTTTATTAGTCAGAGTATTGAGTACAGGAGTTGGGAGGTCATGTTGCGGATGTACAGGACATTGGTTAGGCCACTGTTGGAATATTGCGTGTCAGAAAGATGTTGTGAAACTTGAAAGGGTTCAGAAAAGATTTACAAGGATGTTGCCAGGTTTGGAGGATCTGAGCTACAGGGAGAGGCTGAACAGGCTGGGGCTGTTTTCCCTGGAGTGTCGGAGGCTGAGGGGTGACCTTATAGAGGTTTACATAATTATGATTTTCGATTAAATTACAGTGTGGAAACAGGCCCTTCGGCCCAACAAGTCCACACTGACCCGCC